>NW_025131491.1:0-1143 GCF_004010195.1 Chiloscyllium plagiosum
AACCTGGTGAAATGTACATTGATCCGGTGCATTCCGAGGATCCCATGGGAGGAAGATAAGGTATTCTTCCTCCAGGCGTCGCGAGACGAGAGTCTGGCAGTGGAGGAGATCCAGGACTCGCATGTTCTTGACTGTTAAGACGGGAGGTAAAGTGTTCTGCCACAGGGCGTTGGGATTATTTACTCCATGTTACCGATAGATGATCTCAGAAACGTTCCACAAGTCGCCTTCCAGTCACCCAATTTCGAGGAGATCACACCAAAAGCAATGACAACAGTAGATGACGTGTGCAGAAACAACGCTAAATCTCTGTGCAAATGCGAAAGGATCGTTTTGGAGCATGGATGGAGGTGAGTTTGAAGGTGTCTCTGCAAGTTCTGTCATTCAGTGATGTGAAGGAAAGGGGCCAGGAGTGGATAATGTGGTGGTGGAGGCCGTGGACCTAACGAGGGAGTCACAGTGGTTGCTGCGAAAGGCAGATAGCAGTGGAAAGAGAAATATATCCAAAGTGGCAGACATGACTGAGGGTGTTAAGTTGTACCTCGAGGTTGGTGTGGTGCAAGTAGAGGAGCGGGGAATTCTGACCTTGTTGCAATTGAAGGGTTAGGGTTTAAGGGAAGAGGTGAGCGAAATGGAGGAGATGCACTGGAGAGAGTTTTCGGCTCGGGGGAGAGGAATTTGCAGACCTTGAAGATGGAGGCCATCTGGGAATTTCTTTGGTGGCTTAGATGCGGCAGATAAATTGTACTGAATGGATCGAGCTTTCACAGATGCCAAGGTGGGAGGAGGTGCTGTGCAGGTAGCTGTGGGAGGCAGTGGGATTCAATTCGATATCAGTGTTGGGTCTGTCACCGGAAAAGAAGACGGACAGGAAGTGGAGGGAGGTGCCCGAGATGGTCTCGGTATATTTGAGGTCAGGGTAGAAGGTATTGGTGAGGCTAATGAATTGTTCATGCTGCTCTCGGGAGCGGGAGATGTCGCCGATACATTCTTGATGAAGCGGTGAAAATGGTGGAGATTGGGACCCATGCAGGTGGCCAGGATTAACTCTTTTCACTGCAGGAAATGAGATGATTGGAAGAAGGTTTTGTTGAGGGTGAGGTCCAGTTTAGCAAATCGGACGATCGTGTCAGTGGAACTGTA
>NW_025131492.1:0-1143 GCF_004010195.1 Chiloscyllium plagiosum
CAACTTTCCTCAGCTGTCTGAGGAAGAAGAGACGTTGCTGGGCCTTTGTAACCAGTGCGTCCATATGAAGAGTCCAAGAAAGCTTGTTGTGGATGACCATTCCCAGGAGCTTGACACTCTCCACTCGTTCCACCTCTATGCTGTTGCTGTGTAGGGGGGATGAGTAACATCCCGCTGAAAGTCAATAATGAGTTCCTTGGTTTTACTGGCATTGAGAGCTAGGTTGTTCTCAGGGCGCCATTTTCCATGTCTACCACCTCCCATCTGTAGTCTGTTTCTTTGTCATCTGAGATTCAACCATCTATGGTAGTGTCATCTGTGAACTTGTAAATGGAATTAGTTTGGTATTTGGCAACGCAGTCACAGGTATACAGTGAGTACAGTAGGGGGCTGAGTACAGACCCAGTGATGCGTGTTAGTGAGGATGAAATATTGTCCCCAATCTTTACTGACTGTGACCTGTGAGTCAGGAAACTGAGGATCCAGTTGCAGAGAGTGGGGCTTAGTCTGAGATCACTAAGTTTAATCATCAGTCTCGAGGGGATAATAGTATTGAAGGCTAAACTGTAGTCAATGAGAAGGATTCTTACTTAGCTGTTCTTGTTCTAGGGAGGAGTGGAGCAAAATGATATGGCATCTGACATGGATCTGTTGGTCCAATAGGCAAATTGGAGCCACTTTAGATCTTGGGAACAACAACACGAACTCCCAATTAGCTTTGTATCATTTGTAAATTTGAAGACATTACAGTTGATCTTCTCTTCTAAATCATTGATGTATATTGTGAGCATTTGGGACCCAGGCACTCATCCTTGTTGCACCCGTGATAGTCATGACCTGCCAATATGTAGATGATCCAATTATTCCTACTCTGCTTTCTGTCAGTTATCTAATCATTAATCCATGCCAGTATGTTATTGCCTTTCCCATGTATTTTAATTTTCCTAACCAGGTATTTTATCAAAGCCTTCTGAAAATCTCAGTATACTATGTCCATTAGCTCTCCCTTACTAACTTTGGTAGTAGAATCTTCCATAAACTCCAAAAGCTTTGCCAAATATAATTTTCAATTCTCAAATCTTTCCCAAATGCAATCATGTTGTTATTATCCAACTGTCTATTTATCAGATCATTTCAAGCATT
>NW_025131493.1:0-1143 GCF_004010195.1 Chiloscyllium plagiosum
GTTAGATTTGTCGGTAGGTGAACTCTTTGGCAAAAGGGAACATAATTCAGTTCTGTTTAAAATAGCAACGATAGGTATATACTGCAGGGGAAGAGGTATCAATTGGGGGGGAAGCAATTATGATGCGATTAGTTAAGGTTTAGGATGCACAGGATGGGGAAGGAAACTGCAGGGGATTGGAACACTTGACCTGTGGAGCTTAAACAAGGAACTGCTACTGCAGGTTCCTGAGAAGAATATACCTATTAGTGGTGAAGGCAGTTGTCAAGAGAGGGAGCGAAAGTGAGGTCTGCAGATGCTGGAGATCAAAGTTGAAACTTTATTGCTGGAACAGCACATGCTGTGCTGTTCCAGCAATAAAGTTTCAACTCAAGAGAGGGAGCCATGATTTATGAAAGACGTTGAAGCTCTTGTCAAGAGGAAGAAGGCTTATACGAGGGTGAGGCAAGACGTCTAGGTGAGCGGGAGCAAGACTTATACGTTCGGGAGAAAATATCAACAGAGAGGGCTCAGAAGAGCCAGTAGGGTGCATGAGAAGTTGTTGTTGGATATGATCAAGGAAAAACCCAAGACGTTCTACAGGTAAATCAGAAATAAAAGAATGACCGGATTACGTTTAGGGTCAATCAAAGACAGTAGTGGCAATTTGCGTGTGGAGAAATCACTTCATGAACACTTTTCTTCAATTTTCACATTGGAAAACCGGAATGTTTTTGAGAAAGCGGAGATACTGGCTACAAGTTTAACTGAGATCGGGGTTGATAAAGAGGAGATTTTCATAACTTGAGAAGATCCGAATTTAGGTAAGATCCCTGGGCCGGATGAGATTTATCCTCAGATACTCGAGGAAGCAAGGGAGGAGATTGCAGATACTTTGGCTTCGGTCTTTATGTCGTCAGCACGAGTAGTGCCAGAAGACTGGAGGATAGGAAACGTTGTTCCTTTGTGTCAGAAGGGGAATCAGGACAACGCTTCTAATTATAGGCCATTTAGATATCCTTCGATTGTGGGTCAGTTGAAAGAAGAGATTTGAAGAGACAGGATCTATAATCAGCTGGAAAGGAATAAATTGACTAGGGTTGCCAACACAGTTTTGTGAAGGGTCGGTCATGCCTCACTTGATTATTGCGTTCTTCGAGAAGG
>NW_025131494.1:0-1143 GCF_004010195.1 Chiloscyllium plagiosum
TAAGGATCAGGCAAGGCTCTAAAGGGTTGCAAGGCAGCCAGAAATGAACTGAAAACTGCACTCAGACTGTTGGAAGAGGCATAGGAAGTCTTTCGTGGGAAGCATTGGGCAAATCCCTAAGGCATTCTATACGTATGCGAGGAGCAGGAAAATGCCCTGAGTGAGTATAGAACCAAACACAGTCTGTGGAGGAAACTTGCGCCTGTAGTTGGAGGAGGTAGGGGAGGTACGTAATGAATATTTTTCTTCAGTATTCACTACTCAGACGGACCTTGATGTTTTTGAGGACAGCGCAGAACAGGCTGATATGCTCGAACAAGTTGATGATACGAGTGAGGATGTGCTTAAAAATTTGAAATAAGCAAAAGAATAAAGGAAAACGGCAGTGTGGAGTTCCCTGGGCCAGTTGAGATAAACCCAAAGGTTACTAATGGAAGGAAGTGTCGAGATGATTTTTGCTTTCTTTCACTCACTTGGAGTTGTGCCAGATCAGTAGAAGGTGAAAAAATTCATACCTTTGTTTAAAAAAGGGAATATGGATAGTCATGAGAATTGTCTCCAGTCGGTGAAATGTTGGAGTGGATTCTGTGAAAAATATTGGAAACCCATAGTTTGATTAGAGATAGTCAGTAGGCTTTGTGAGGGGCAGATTATGTCTCATAAGCCTTATTGAATTCCGTGAGGATGTCACAAAACACACTGACGAACGTGGAGTAGTCGATGTGGTGCAAATTGATTTTAGTAATGCTCTTGATAGTTTTTCCCATGGTAGGTTCATTCAGCAGGTGAGGAGGCGTGAGATACAGGGAAGTATGGCTATCCGGATACAGACTTGACTGACCCATAGAAGAGAGAGTGTGGTTGTAGATGGAAATCATTCAGACTGGAGCCCATTGACCATAGGTGTCCCATTGGGTTCTGAACCACGTCCTCTGACTTTTGTGATGTTTATACATGAATGACGAACTGGTAGGATGGGGCGAGTGATTTTGCCGATGGCATGAAGATTTTGAAGTGGTGGATCGTCCGGAGGGAATTTTTTGGGTGTAACAGGACCTTGACATAATAAAGACCTGGGGTGAGAAGTGACAGATTGACTTCAAGCTGGAGAAGTGTGAAGTCGTTCATTTTGGAAATTCGAAA
>NW_025131495.1:0-1143 GCF_004010195.1 Chiloscyllium plagiosum
TGATTATTGACAGTTCAGTGGTGACAGTGAAATTGGGGTCTCCTGGTTATTGAGGTATCTGGTTAACAGTGGAGTTGGGGTCTCCTGGTTATTGATGGGTCAGTGGTGAGAGTGGAGATGGGGACTCCTGGTTATTAATGGTTTAGTGGTGACAGTGGAGTTGGGGTTTCCTGATTATTGACAGGTCAGTGGTGACAGTGAAGTTGGGACTCCTGGTTATTGATGGATCAGTGGTGACAGTGGAGATGGGGGTCTCCTGGTTATTGACGGGTCAGTGGTGACAGTAGAGTTCAGGGTTTCCTGGTTATTGATGGGTCAGTGGTGACAGTGGAGTTGGGGACCTCTGGTTATTGGTGGGTCAGTGGCGACAGTGGAGTTGCTCTCTGCTGGTTATTGATGAGTCAGTTGTGACAGTGGAGCTGGGGACTGCTGGTTATTGACGGGTCAGTGGTGATCGTGGATTTGGGGACTCCTGGTTATTGGCAGGTAAGTGGTGACAGTGGAATTGGATACTGCTGGCTATTGACGGGTCAGTGCTGACCGTGGAACTGGGGACTGCTGGCTATTGACGGGTCAGTGGTGACAGTGGAGTTGGAGACTCCTGGTTATTGATGGGTCAGTGGTGACAGTGGAGTTGGACACTGCTGGATATTGAAGTGTCAATGGTGACAGTGGATATGGGGACTGCTGGTTATTGATGGGTCAATGGTGAGAGTGGATATGGGGACTGCTGGTTATTGATGGGTCAATGGTGAGAGTGGAGTTGGGGACTCCTGGTTATTGGTATGTCAGTGGTGACAGTGGAGTTGGGGACTCCTGGTTATTGGTAGGTCAGTGGTGAGAGTGGAGTTGGAGACTCCTGGTTATTGATAGGTCAATGGTGACAGTGGAGTTGGGGTCTCCTGGTTTTTGATGGATCAGTGGTGACAGTGGAGTTGAGGAGTGCTGGTTATTGATGTGTCAGTGGTGACAGTGGAGTTGTGGACTGCTGCTTATTGATGGGTCAGTGGTAGCAGTGCAGATGGGGGTGTACTGGTTTTTGATGGATCAGTGGTGACAGTGGAGTTGAGGACTGCTGGTTATCGATGTGTCAGTGGTGACAGTGGAGTGGTGGACTCCCGGTTATTGACAGGTCAGTGGTGA
>NW_025131496.1:0-1143 GCF_004010195.1 Chiloscyllium plagiosum
TATTTAGTAATGATTGACAAGTTTATGAAGAGGACTGGTAGGCCACCAGGATTGTACCAAACTGAGGGGCTGAATTGTCACCACCTACATACTGTCCTTACCTGGATAGACCTATACGCAGAGCACAGCAATGTGCTTGACTCTAGTTAGAATGGAGCAGGATGTGGTTTGGCCAATGACACCCATACAACAAGTGATAAACATCCTGGGGAGGCAACACTGAACCAAGACTGGCCAAGGGACATGGAAGGCAGATATTGGAGTCACGTTCTAGGAATTAACTACTGAATGATAGAAGAGACACGAGATCAGTGAATATTTTATTTCCACATTCAGCAATAGAGAAAATCAATTCTGTTTTCACATACAGGACTCCAGAATCCCACTCAGCTCAGGGAGAGCCTGTCAAACAGGTACTCTCCCAGGCCATTCTCAGGGGCTCCCAGTCTCTTCAGGTTGGTGATGTCATCTCCCAGCTTCTTGATCATCTTCACTTGCTCATCCAAGTAGTGCCTCTCCAGGAAGTCACACAGCTGGAACAAGTAGCCAGAGAGAGTGAAGTTAGCTTCATCAGCATTACTAGTCTAGTCTAATTACTATCCTAGTGGAAAGACCAGAATTGGCCTCAAACTACACATCAGTTCCATGAAACACCTCAGGCTTCGAATCCAGATACCCTCCACTTGCACACTGCTTTCAAGATTAAGTCAAAAATGACCTTCTGGAATTTTTACTAGAAGGACAGGATAGATAGCAATATCACCTTTAGCTGAAAATGCATTACATGAGGAACTCACATGAGGGTCAGTGTGGCCAGAGGAGAGTTTGTGCAGATCCAGCAGACTCTGGTTCACATCCTTCTCCATCTGTAGAGCTCTCTGCATTGCCTCCAGACCATTGCCCCACTCATCCTGCTCTGGCTTCTGAAATTAAGGAGAGGTCAAGTTCAGATGTAAAGTGCCCAAGTGTTCAGATTTGGGCTTAGGCCATATGCCTCAGTAACCCCACACAATAATCCAACATGCTAAAATTACCAGGAATGACATTGAACAGTGGGTGGTCAGGCCATTTTAAACCATGGAAGAACTGTTAGTTTGAAAAACAGGGTTCGTCAGTGCACCTCAAGCCATGTGGCTGGCATTG
>NW_025131497.1:0-1143 GCF_004010195.1 Chiloscyllium plagiosum
CCACCGAGGGCTGTGGAGGCCAAGTCATTGAGTGTATTTAAGACAGAGATGGATAGGCCCTTGATGAGTAAGGGCATCAAGAGTTATGGGGTGAGGGCAGAAGAATGGGGTTGAGAAACGATATCAACCATGATTGAATGGCGGAGCTGACTCAATGAGACAAATGGCCTAATTTTGCTCCAGTGTCTCATGGTTTTAATTTCTAGCTTGCAGTCCTGGTAACATCAGGGAAAATGCAACTTTGAGTGTTGGGAAGTCTCCATGAAGCAAATGGAGAGGACGCTCTGTGAACATTATATCCCAGAGCCAGCGGAAAGACAGGCCCTATTAGACTCATGGTGAACAAGGAACTGGATTTAGTTTTCAGCCGAAGAGTGCATGAGCAGTAAATCTGGATCAGAATAGAATTGATTTCAAAGGAAGAGGCATAAAGCAGCTAGGTTTAGGTCAGACTGGTCTCAATGAAATGAGCCAGAGATAGTTACTGTATACTGCAAAGAGATGGTTACAGTGTACTGCTCAGAGATAGTTATGGTATACTGCACAGAGATGGTTACAATATACTGCACAGAGATGGTTACAGTGTACTGCACAGAGATAGTTACAGTATACTGTACAGAGATGGTTACAGTATACTGCAGAGATGTTATGGTATACGGCACAGAGATGGGTTACAGTATACTGCACAGAAATGGTTACAATATACTGCACAGAGATGGTTACAGTATACTGCACAGAGATGGTTACAGTGTATTGCACAGAGATGGTTATAGTATACTGCACAGTGATAGGTTACAGAATACTGCACAGAGATGGTAACGGTATACTGCACAGAGATGGTAACGGTATACTGCACAGAGATGGTTACAATATACTGCACAGAGATGGTTACAGTGTACTGCACAGAGACTTTTACAGTGTACGGCACAGAAATGGTTACAATATACTGCACAGAGATGGTTACAGAATACTGCACAGAGATGGTTACAATATACTGTACAGAGATGGTTACAGTATACTGCAGAGATGTTATGGTATACGGCACAGAGATGGGTTACAGTATACTGCACAGAGATGGTTACAATATACTGCACAGAGATGGTTACAGTATACTGCACAGAGACTTTTACAGTGTACGGCACA
>NW_025131498.1:0-1143 GCF_004010195.1 Chiloscyllium plagiosum
GAGAACACGATGCTGTGTCCTCCCGGCTGTAGCTCTGCCAGAAGAAGATAAAGTCTAGATTAGAGTGATGCTGGAAAAGCACAGCAGGTCAGGAAGCACCCGAGGAGCAGGAAAATCGACGTTTCAGGCAAACGCCGAATTTCTACGCCTTTGTTAAGGCTGCCATTCAAAAGTTGTGGACGCAAATCTCATCAGAGTCGAGTTTTAGTTTATGGTTTGAAAGGTGTTCAGACCAGACTCGGCTGCTCATCTGCAAAACCTATAACATTCATGCAGAAACCTAACTGTCTCAAAATGCAACATTTTCCTCTCAGCGATGAATAACTTCGATGTCTATTTATGGTGGAGATCGATAAATATGTGTTAGCCACTTGGCAACACGATGATATGGATACGCTGGAAAAAGACATAAAAGTGCTGTGTGAGCGATGATGGTACAGAATGGCGTGGCGGGGCAGGAGTGGTGTTAAGAATGGTCTACTTCTGCTCCTTTCTGCTTGAGTCTTTTCTGGCCCAGGTTTTTAAACAATCACAATGAGAACAATGTGAATCTACAGCAATTAATATTTTCTGTCTCACCTCCACTTCGCTACCCTCCAAGCTGGAATAGATAGCTCCTGTTTCAGCTTTAGGTCAGACAGTGGAGGATTCTCTCAAGTTCTCTGTTAGGCTGAACATCCCTTCACATAGGTTTCCAAGTGGACACATGGAGCAAGCAATTACATGGATGCTGGGGATTGAGGGACAGATTTCCCTCTTGTTGGGCTAGAATTCTGGCCAAGGTAATGAACGTGAATTTCTGACATTTTGAAACTTATTCTGGATTCTTGCGACTTTACTAATTAAACTAAAATTCAATTTGTCCTTACATAATATGATTAATTTTTCACTATTTATATAAAAAAATAACCATGCCACGTGCCCTTGGATGTAGTAATGCAGATTGTTGACGTTGTGTACAGTGTGGGTCATTGTGCCGTATGAACATTCCAAAGGATGCTGGTGAAGTACCAGTGAATCGAATTCTCTGACCAATTGATACCGATAGAAGGAAAATCCCAGTACAGTGGCGACATAACATTGCCTGTGATCAACGCAGGAAGCCACGGTAAACGAACACAGAATTCAATTATGTCTATTTTC
>NW_025131499.1:0-1143 GCF_004010195.1 Chiloscyllium plagiosum
CCCTTCCTCTTTTGCATCCTCCTTGTTTTTTCTGAACGTTCTAAACCCTGGAACATCAAGCAACCATTCCTGCCCCTGTGAAATCAGTTTGTGAACTCTGAAGAATCAGTTTGGTGGGCGGCACGGTGGCACAGTGGTTAGCACTGCTGCCTCACAGCGCCAGAGACCCGGGTTCAATTCCCGCCTCAGGCGACTGACTGTGTGGAGTTTGCACGTTCTCCCCGTGTCTGCGTGGGTTTCCTCCAGGTGCTCTGGTTTCCTCCCACAATCCAAAGATGTGCAGGTCAGGTGAATTGGCCATGCTAAATTACACCTAGTGTTAGGTAAGGGGTAAATGTAGGGGTATGGGTGGGTTGCGCTTCGGCGGGTCGGTGTGGACTTGTTGGGCCGAAGGGCCTGTTTCCACACTGTAAGTAATCTAATCTAATCTAATCTAATCTAAAATCCACGTCTCCGTTATGGCCACAACATCGCATCTCCAAGTACTGATCCATGCTCGAAGTTTGTCACTCTTATTTCGGACACTCCTTGCATTAAAGCAGACACACTGTAACCGATCCCTTTGTTTCATCGTGTGAGAAGCCTTTCTGATAAATTCAATATATCCTGTCACTGTCCCATCTGCAACTGACCGCCTCTCTGACATGTGGCTGTGATTCCCACCCCCCCGCTAAACTAGTTTAAACCCTCCCGAATCGCACGAGCAAATCTCCCACCCAGGACATTTGTGCCCCTCCAGTTCAGGTGCAACCCGTCTTTCATGTACAGGTCCCACCTTCCCCAGAAGGTATCCCAATGGTCAAGATATCTGAAGCCCTCCAGCCTGCACCAGCCTCGCAGGCACGTGTTAAGCTGCATTCTCTGACTGTTCCTCATCTTACTATCTCGTGGCACCGGTAGCAAACCTGAGATCACGAGTCTACTCGTCCTGCTCTTCAGCTTCCAACCTAACTCTCTGTAGTCACTTTTCAGATCCTCAATCCCTTTTAAGTTATTTAATTTTTTTCTTTGAGGAGTGAAAAACTCTGAAGAATCAGTTTGCATTTTATCATTTCGACCATGCCTAAAATCTTCATGCACTCTTTGTGTTGTGGTGCAAAGGACACTAGGCACTGCTATGGGTGTAGCTTTCCCAGTACAGTC
>NW_025131500.1:0-1143 GCF_004010195.1 Chiloscyllium plagiosum
TTTATCCAAATTCCACCATTTGCTGTCGTGGGAGTCGAATCCGTAACTTCGGACATTACCAAGGTTCCTAGATTAATAACCTTGAAATAATACCGTGAGGCCATGTTCTCCCCAGTATCTCCAAGGGTCTTCATTGGCAACTTTGTTGTTGCTGATAATGTGGTAGTGCTTGAAGCAGTGCTGTTTGCAAGGTAGAGAAATGTTTTGGCAAAATATACGATCATTCGTAATTTTGTATTCACTAGAAGGTTAGAGGATCGGGTGTGGTCTCGGCGAAAATGAACTGGTTGGCCTTCGTGATGACTCAATGACAGAATTCACAAAGGGCAGCAAGTAATCTGCACATTACATGATGTGCTGTCCTTCGTGACAAAACTATTAAAGTATAGGGGTGAATATGCCTTCCTGTAGTAACAATGTGTTGTCATGACAATACTTGTGACACTGTGTACAGATGTTCCCATCATTTAAAGGCATGATCTTCTTTCCACAGAGGGACAATGTAAAGTAGATTCACCAGCATAATCTCTTTGGTGATGGTCCCATGCGGTAAGCGTGAAGGAAACGTGGTTTTAGTCTGGATTGTTATAACTGACTAAAAGGTGTTTAAATTAAAACTTGAGTGCTTTGGACCAACAGAGTTAATTCAGAAACGAAACATTGATAGCGTGAAATATAACACATATTTTCACGCAATTCGTGTTTTCACATTTGGACAAAGAAATAGAAAGGAAATGTTTAAAATGTGGGTTCAAGTGCAGGAAAATGCGGTAAGCGTGGATATACATTTTCGTCGACAAGGACCAGTTTGGGCTGAAGAACCTGTCTCCGTTCTGTAGGACTCTATGACTGGAAGATATTTGCTGCGTAGAGCACAATGTTGTGCGAATAAGAGCTTCAGGCTCTAAATGTCTCCCACCGTCTCAATGCGCAATTGGTGTGTCCCTGCATCGAGCGTCATATTTTTTTCCCAAGTCCGTCAACAATCTCTATCTGAAAAAGTTAAACATTCCCACCCGCTTCTGACTTCCAAACCGAGCACTAACCTATCTTCTCCGAGATGAAAGATGCCTCTTTGTGACTTGGCACAAACTATATTAACGTAACACATATGTACCATTAGCATCAGAGCCAGGAGGAGTA
>NW_025131501.1:0-1143 GCF_004010195.1 Chiloscyllium plagiosum
ATGGAAGGATGATCTGGAATTTCATCGCATGGATTTCAAGGGGAGATGGAAATTTAGACACACAATTTGCTTGATCTTAAGCAGTAGAAGGTAATTGTGGCAGGATATTTGTCGGACTGGAGACCTGTGACGAGTAGCGTGCCTCAGGGGTCGGTGCTGGGACCATTGCTGTTTGTTATCTATATCAATGAACTGCTTAAAAACGTATAAGACCTGATTAGTAAATTTGCAGATGACACTAAAATAGGTGGCATCGTTGACAGTGAGGAGGTTTATCAGAAATTGAAGCAGGACCTTGATCACCTTGGGAAGTGGGATGAGAAATGGCAAATGGAGTTAATATCGATAGGTGAGAGGCTTTGCATTTTGGAAAGTCGCATCAATGTTTTAGTTTCGCGATGAATGGTCGGGCCTGATGCAAAGAAACAGAGAGACCTTGTGACCTTGAAGCTCATATTCAAGGTTGTCTGAAAGTGGAGTCCCAGTTGGGCAGGGCAGGAGACAGGCTTTTGGCACACTGGCCTTCATCAATCAGGGCATTGAGTATAGACATTGGGAAATTACAGAGGTCTTCGGTGAGGCCGCACTTGGAGTATTGTGTTCAGTTTTTGTCAACTTGTTCCAGAAAGGATGTCATTAAAGTGGAAAGAGTGCAGAAGAAATTTGCAAAGATATTGCCAGTTCTCAATGGTCTGACTGAAAGGGAGAGGTTGAACAATGTCGGACTTTCCTTTAGAGCAGAGGACGATGAGGGGGCCCTTATCGATGTGTATTAGATCATGAGGGACACGGAGAGGGTAATTGCTCACAGTCTTTTCACAAGGATCCGAGAATCGAGGACAAGAGGGCATCTGTGCAAGGTTAGAGGGGAAAGAACAAAAGGGAACCCGAAGGGCAACCTTTTTACACACAAGCTGGAAATCATAAGGATTGAGCTGCAAACGGATTTGGTTGAACGGGTACATTAACTACATGTAAAAGACATTTGGACAAATATGTGGATAGGAACGGACGAGAAGGATATCAACCAACTGCAAGGAAATGGGGTTAGCGTGGATGAACATTTACGACATGGAGGTGGAACCCCCGTTAATTAAATCAATCATCCACAAAGCTCGCTTCGTCTCTTAATCTGATGAAACA
>NW_025131502.1:0-1143 GCF_004010195.1 Chiloscyllium plagiosum
AAGCAGCAGAATTCTCCTCCTTCCTGAAGAAGGGCTTATGCCCAAAACGTCGATTCTCCTTCTCCTTTGATGCTGCCTGACCTGCTGCGCTTTTCCAGCAACGCATTTTTAAGCTCTGATCCCCAGCATCTGCAGTCCTCACTTTCTCCAAGGTGAATACCAAGCATACCTAACGAAGTCAATCGAACAATTTTGGTAAATGTTACAAATGATTCTTCCATGTCTGACGAAAAGCTACCACATTATCTATATGTATGCGGCACAATTTGGTCATCCAGAAACGACATTATTGGTTAATCCATGAAATATGTCAGGCACATTATTTGGTACCAAATAGCATAACTTTGAATTCATATAGTCTACAAAACCTGAAACTTTATTCAGTTTTTTTGGAAAAGGTACTTGTCAATGTCCTTTGACCAAGTCCATCTGAGAAATATGATTGTCCAACCTTTGCAACCCTGTCTTCCAAACACAGAGTCGGACATCCAACAGTCTTCGTAACTGCATTGACTTTGCGATCGTTCACTTAGTACAGTCAGATACCATCTGATTTCGACACTATTAATGTGGATGAGTTCCAATTACTTTAACTCAATTGGATTATTCCGTCTTGGAGGATGAGTTCGATTTCTTTATGAAACTGTGCCATATTTAGTGGATTTTGCTGAATCGGAACAGTATCTCCTACATCCACACCATGCACAATCAGGTTCGTACATCCAAGCTTATTTCCACATCTTCCTATGCGACACTATGTACTCTTGCGGGGCATATCAAATTGTTGCTCTGGAAAGTAACTCAATATTTTATTCTAATTTTTAACATCTTCCTTATTGCCCAATTTAATTTGACGCATAGAACACAGAACAGAGAGCAGTACAGCACAATACAGGGCTTTCGGTCATCGAAGTTATGATGACATTTTCTCCTACTAGCAGATCAAATTAGCTTACATACGCTTCATTGTACTTTCGTCCATGTGCATATCCGAGAGTCGATAAATGTCCCTAATGTATCTGACACTAAGAATACAACTAGTAGTGGATTCAATGCACCCACCACTCCTTGTGTAAAGAACCTACATCTGACATCTCCTATAAACATCTCTGCAATCACATTAAGTTATGTCCTCCAGTGATA
>NW_025131503.1:0-1143 GCF_004010195.1 Chiloscyllium plagiosum
AAATAATGATTGATAAAGTTTACATTAAATTTTTTTTTTTTACATTACAGTGTGGAAACAGGCCCTTCGGCCCAACAAGTCCACACCGACCCACCGAAGCGCAACCCACCCATACCCTTACATTTACCCGTGTACCTAACACTACGGGCAATTTAGCATGGCCAGTTCACCTGACCTGCACATCTTTGGATTGTGGGAGGAAACCGGAGCACCTGGAGGAAACCCACGCAGACACGGGGAGAATGTACAAACTCCACACAGTGGCCTGACCACTTCCCTAGTTTTATAATCCACATTTCAATTTATATAGCTCAGTTTCAGGAGTACATTTTAACAACCTTATCTCTTTATACTTTGAACATATTGGTATGTACAGAAAATTAATTGTTTCTGTATTTTTTATTGCATAAACGCATTTTATTCATATTGTCTCTGCTGATTCTTCATTTTAGATGTATCATTGAATCTGTCCTTCATATGAGTTATTAAGAGTATCCTTCCAATACTGGTGACTGGGGAACATCATTGTCCCTCCGCCCAGTCTAAACAGCCATTGCCCCACTCCTCTCCATCTTCTGTCTTTTCCCCAATGCCATAATCACAATGTAATTGAAGTCTATTAAATGACACTTCATCACAGTTCCTTAACATCGATAACATCAACAACATTATCCACACCTGCCCTCTCTGATCCTAGAATAATAATCTGATTTGTGTTTGTCACGTGCAATTCTCTGTTAACATATCCATGCCATTTGTTTGTTATAATCTACGTTTTCTGAGGCACATTTTGCTATCAGATCATGGATGATTGTTTTCTCAATGTTTTACTGATTTTGCAATGACTGATCTGTAGTTACAGGACTTATTTCTTCACTTATGAGCAGAGAAGCATGTTGATGCACAGTTAAACCTATGGCATTACTTCCATGTACAAGGCAGACTGAATGATTACACACAATCAATATGCCATCTCCAACATTCCTTCCTTCAGTCGCACTCACATATCACATCCAGAATGCATAAATGTTCAAAGTTATTTTAAATTTTAATAAAACAGCATTGAATTCAAAGAGAATTTCTCTCTTCTATCAATAAGGGAATTCTTTTAGTGTTTTATCCCATAGTATGAGCGGGAGCATG
>NW_025131504.1:0-1143 GCF_004010195.1 Chiloscyllium plagiosum
TATCAAACGCGTTACTGGAATACATAGAGACTACGTCTACCGCTCTGTCCTCGTTATCCTTCCTGGTCACTTTATCAAAGAACACAAACACATTTGGGAAGCATGATCTCCAACTCACAAGTCTATGCAGACTGCTCCGAATCAAACTCTGTGTCAGGAATGGGTGCAGTCAATTGTATGCTATCCTTCATTGTAAAATGATTCGAGTACATAAGTAAAGCCATCTTCCTGCTGTTGTAGAGCCTTGCTGAGGGAGCATTAGGGGCACTCTGTACAGATTTGATCTCCTTTGTAAGGAATGATATCCTTCCCACAGACACGGGTGATGGTAACATGAGGATAGAGTAAAGAATGTGAGTGTTTAATCTGTGGAGCTGTGAGAGACGAGGACATGTTGACGCTGAAACACGAGGAGTGGCAGCGATCACTTATTTCCAAAACAGACATTTATCGAGTGAGAAATTCCATACTTTTCCCAGGATGATTGGTGTGTTTTTTTGCCACGTGTACCTCAGTACAGAGAAACACTTTATTTATGAGCAGAGGAGACAGATCATAGTAAGCATGGCCAGACAGATCATAGGGTGGTAATAGACTTGGACAGAGTAAGGCATACAGGAATCACTGCACAGGACATGCACTCGACAAGTTCAACATGAACACGGTCAGCATTATTTGAACTTAGAGAGTCCATTCATCAGTCTAACGTGACTATCCAAATAGTTTATATGCCTTTACTAACTCTCCCCATGTTATTGTGCAGTCAGCATGTGAACTCGTACTGTACGCCATGTTGTTCACAATCCTCAACAGCAGCCACAATACCTTCATCTGAAACAGGTAGCCATTCCCACCAGCTTCCGCCCTACATAGAGAACACTAGGCTGGCTTCTCGGGGATGAAAGATGCCTTCTTGAGACTCCACACAAGACATATGGCTCCCCTGCTCACCGCTAGAAAACCACGTTAAAGTCCCACGTGTGTATCATAAGCAACGGAGCCAGGAGGAACAACGTGGGACAGTCTGTCTGTGCAGCCTCTGCTCCACTTGTTCATCATGTTGGAGCATCAATCCGGAGACACTTAAGACTGCCCATGCTGGAGATCAGAGTTTCCAGCATCTGCAGTCATTGTTTTTACCTA
>NW_025131505.1:0-1143 GCF_004010195.1 Chiloscyllium plagiosum
TTTCTGTATACGCAGGTTTGTAGTTCTCCGTTGGTAATTCTTCCAACTGTGATGTCCAGGAATGCGAGTTTGTTGTTGGTTTCTTCCTCCTTGGTGAACTTTATGCCTGTGAGGGTGTTGTTGATGATGTTAAATGTGTCTTCTATCTTGTTTCGTTTTGTGATGACAAAGGTGTCATCTACGTAGCGGACCCAGATTTTTGGTTTGATGGTTGGTAGGGCTGTTTGTTCTAGTCTTTATATTACCGCTTCTGCTATGAATCCTGATAGTGGAGATCCCATGGGTGTGCCGTTGGTTTGTTTGTAGACTATGTTGTTGAAAGTGAAGTGGGTGGTGAGGCACAGGTCCACTAGCTTCATGATGTTTTCGTTGGTAATGTGATTGATGGTGGTTGGTATGCGTGTGATGGTCTCTTCTAAAAGTGTGGTGTTTCCTTTGCCAGGTTGATGTTGATGGAGGTGAACAGTGCTATTACATCGAATGAGATCTTTGCTTCGTCTTCCCCTATTTTGGTGTTTTTGATGATTTTTAGGAATTCCTGGGTGGAGTGGATGGAGTGCTGTGACTCTTCTACTAGGTATTTCAGTCTTGCGTGTAGTTCTTTGGCATGTAGTTCTAACCACCTTACCATACATCAAAGAAGTTTCAGAAATGACAGCCAGACTACTAAGACCCCTCGAAATCCTAGTAGCACACAAACCCACCAACACTCTCAAACAAAAACTAACAAACTTAAAAGACCCAGTACAACCCATGGACAAAACCAACATCATCTACAAAATTCCATTCAAGGACTGCCACAAACACCACGTAGGACAAACAGGAAGAAAGTTAGCCACCAGGATACATGAACACCAGCTAGCCACAAAAAGACACGACCCTCTCTCCCTCGTAGCCCTACACACGGATAAAGAAAAACCACCATTTCCACTGGGACAACACATCTATCCTGGACAGGCTAAGCAAAGACATGCCAGAGAATTCCTAGAGGCCTGGCACTCCAACCACAACGCCATAAACAAGCACATAGATCTAGATGCCATCTATCAACCCCTCAGAAAACAAACAGGAAATGAAATCACCACAAACCCCAGGAACCCCATCCAGCAGAAAGATATAAATAGAAAGCAGGAGACAACAGTT
>NW_025131506.1:0-1143 GCF_004010195.1 Chiloscyllium plagiosum
AGTGCTGCACTCCCTAAGTACTAACCCTCTGACCGTGTAGCACACCCTCAGTACTCACCCTACGACAGTGCAGCACTCCCTCAGTACTGCACTGACCCTTTGACAGTGCTGCACTCCCTAAGTACTAACCCTCTGACAGTGTAGCACTCCCTCAGTACTCACCCTACGACAGTGCGGCACTCCCTCAGCACGGACCCTCTGTCAGTGCGGCACTCCCTCAGCACGGACCCTCGGACAGTGCGGCAATCAATCAGTACTGACCCTCTGACAGTGCGGCCCTCACTCAGCACTGACCTCTGACAGTGCGGCCCTCCCTCAGCACTGACCCTCTGACAGTGAGTGCGGCACTCCCTCAGCACGGACCCTCTGTCAGTGCGGCAATCAATCAGTACTGACCCTCTGACAGTGCGGCCCTCCCTCAGCACTGACCCTCTGACAGTGTGGCTCTCCCTCAACACTGACCCTCTGACAGTGCGGCCGTCACTCAGCACTGACCCTCTGACAGTGCGGCCCTCCCTCAGCACTGACCCTCTGACAGTGTGGCTCTCCGTCAGCACTGACCCTCTGACAGTGCGGCCCTCACTCAGTACTGACTCTCTGACAGTGCGGCCCTCACTCAGCACTGACCCTCTGACAGTGCAGCCCTCACTCAGTACTGACCCTGTGACAGTGCAGCCCTCACTCAGCACTGACCCTCTGACAGCGTGGCACTCCCTCAGTACTGTCCCTGTGACAGTGCAAGACTCCCTCAGTACTGACCCTCTCACAGTGCAGCACTCCCTCAGTACTGACCCTCTGACAGTGCGGCAGTCACTCAGTACTGACTCTCTGACAGTGCGGCCCTCACTCAGCACTGACCCTCTGACAGTGCGGCCCTCACTCAGTACTGACCCTCTGACAGTGCGGCCCTCACTCAGAACTTACCCTCTGACAGTGCAGCCCTCCATCAGTACTGACCCGCTGACAGTGTGACACTCCCGCAGTACTCACCCTACGACAGTGCAACCCGCCATCAGCACTGATCCTTTGACATTGCAGCACTCCCTCAGTACTGACCCTCTGACAGTGCGGCGCTCACTCAGCACTAACCCTCTGACAGTGTGGCACTCCCTCAGTACTGACCCTCTGACAGTGCATCACTCG
>NW_025131507.1:0-1143 GCF_004010195.1 Chiloscyllium plagiosum
CCGACTGACCATTGATAACTTGATAATAAAAAAGTTATTATTACTCTGTATTAGAGACAGTGTGGGCCATTATGTTGGGTTATGTTCGTGTGTAAATGTCCATATCTACGTGAATATCTCTGTGCGCATGTGTTATGTGTGTTCGTGTCAGTATCTCAGTTTGTGTGTACCTCTGTCTACATCGTTGTGCAATGTTGTTTTGAAGTACATAGATTGAAATTGGAATCAAAGTCTCCCTCCTCCTCTATCTCTGTCTGTCCCTGTTGTTCATGATAGAGTTCATAGAATCGCTACAGTGTGGAAACAGACCCTTCAATCCAAAAGGTACACACTGCCCCTTCGAAGAGTAACCCACCCAGACCAATTCAAATAATATCATACGTTGACCCCTGACTCATGATCCTAACCTACACATCCCTTGGCTCTATGGACAATTTAGCATGTCCGATTCACATAACATCCACATGGGTGGAAACCACAGCACCCAGTGGAAATCCATGCAGACAGAGCGAGAATGTGAAACTTCACGCAGACTCTCGCCAAAGGGTGGAATCGAGCCTGGGTTGCTGGCGCCGTGAGGCACCAGTGCAAGCCAGTGAGTTTTATGATTAGATTCATACAATACTACCCTCTGGTGGCCTCCCCACACCACTGCATCAATGGCACAGTTTTTTAATCTTAAAAATCACACAACACCAGGTTATAATCCAGTAGGTTTAATTGGCAGCACACTAACTTTCGGAGGAACGCTCCAACATCAGGTGATAGTGGAGAGCTCAATCGTCACACAGAATTTATAGCAAAAGTTTACAGTGTGATGTAACTAAAATTATACATTGAAAATTTGATTGTCTGTTAATCCTTTCATCTGTTAGAATACAGTGATAGTTTCACTTCTTTCATGTGTAAATCAAAAAAACTTTTTTACAAAGTTGCATTCTCGGGTTAGCTGTTAACAATGGTGATAGTAAGACAATATGTTGAAGGTGTTGGCCCCCTGTGTTCTTTGTCTATGCCATACTGTTTAGATTCATTCTAATCTAAAAAGTGAGATAACGGAGTTTTACATAAATTCATGCAGTATTTGAGCTCAGAGTTCTACATGAATAAATGCAGCTTTTGAGCAAAGTACAATGTAACGCT
>NW_025131508.1:0-1143 GCF_004010195.1 Chiloscyllium plagiosum
TGGGGAGGCTGGTGTCAGACACAACAGCGGCAGCGATGGGGAGGGTGGTGTCAGATACAGCAGAGCGAGAGATGGGGAGGGTGGTGTCAGATACAGCACAGCGAGAGATTAGATTAGATTACATTACATTACAATGTGGAAACAGGCCCTTCGGCCCAACAAGTCCACGCTGACCCGCCGAAAAGCAACCCACCCATACCCCTACATTTACCCCTTACCTAACACTATGGGCAATTTAGCATGGCCAATTCACCTGACCCTGCACATCTTTGTGAATGTGGGAGGAAACCGGAGCACCCGGAGGAAACCCACGCAGACACGGGGAGAACGTGCAAACTCCACACAGTCAGTCGCCTGAGTCGGGAATTGAACCCGGGTCTCTGGCGCTGTGAAGCAACAGTGCTAACCACTGTGCCACCGTGCCGCCCATATGGGGAGTGTGGTGTCAGATACAGCAGAGCGAGAGATGGGGAGGGTGGTATCTGATACAGCTGAGGCAGAGGTGGGGAGGGTGGTGTCAGATACAGCAGAGGGAGAGATGGGGAGGGTGGTATCTGATACAGCTGCGGCAGAGATGGGGAGTGTGGTGTCAGACACAGCAGAGCGAGAGATGGGGAGGGTGGTGTCAGATACAGCAGAGCGAGAGATGGGGAGGGTGGTGTCAGATACAGCAGAGCGAGAGATGGGGAGTGTGGTGTCAGATACAGAAGAGCGAGAGATGGGGACGGTGGTGTCAGATACAGCAGAGGGACAGATGGGGAGGGTGCTGTCAGATACAGCAGAGTGAGAGATGGGGAGGGTGGTGTCAGATACAGCAGAGCGAGAGATGGGGAGGGTGGTATCTGATACAGCTGCGGCAGAGATGGGGAGGGTGGTGTCAGACACAGCAGCAGCAGAGATGGGGAGGGTGGTGTCAGATTCAGCAGAGGTATAGATAGGGAGGGTGGTGTCAGACACAGCAGAGGGAGAGATGGGGAGGGTGGTGTCAGACACAGCAGAGGGAGAGATGGGGAGGGTGGTGTCAGACACAGCAGACCGAGAGATGGGGAGGGTGGTGTCAGACACAGCAGAGGGAGAGATTGGGAGGGTGGTGTCAGATACAGCAGAGCGAGAGATGGGGAGGGTGGTGTCAGACACAGCAGC
>NW_025131509.1:0-1143 GCF_004010195.1 Chiloscyllium plagiosum
GGGCAGAGAGAGGGATGAAGCAAAAATGGGAGAGACATGCAGTGAGATACAGAAAGTGGTGAATAAAGGATACAACGAAAGAGAAAGAGATGGGCGGAGAGAGGGAGAGGGGACTCAGGTGGAGAGTGGATCATAGAATAAAACTTGGAAACAGGCTCTTTGGTCCAACACCGACACTTCCCGAGAGTAACCCATCCAGTCCCATTCCCCAACTATCGTGTATTTACCCTGACTAATGCACCTAACCTATATATATATATATATATATATCCTTGAATATTACGGGCAATTTAGCATGGCCAATTCACCTGATCTGCACACCTTTGGATGGTGGGTGGAAACCGGAGCACCCGCAGGAAACCCACGCAGACACGGGGAGAATGTGCAAACTCCACACAGTCGCTCGAGGCTGGAATCGAACCTGGGTCCCTGGTGCTGTGAGGCAGCAGTGCTAACCACTGAGCCCCCGTGCTGCCCCCATAGAGACAGAGAGAGAATGGTGGAGAGATACAGATGGAGAGTGAGAGACAGAGAGAGAATGGTGGAGAGATACAGATGGAGAGTGGGAGCAGGTAAAGTGAATTTGAGGTCAACATTGAGGGATAAAGCTGGTGGGGTGAGGTGCAGTGGTTGGGAAAGCAAAGAGATGAGGTTGACTGAAGGAGGGTGAGAAACAAAGGAAGAGGGAAAAGAGAGAGAGAGAGATTGAAAGTGGCAAAGAAGAGAGAGGGAGAGAGAACTGCCCGTGCAGGAAATTGCCCAGACAGCGAGGTGAGCTGGTCATGAGAAGGGCAGCCTCTGTTGTGGTTTTGTCAAAGAAGCCAACCACAGAGCTGCACAGCAGGATCCCACAGCCAATTGGCTGAGTGGAGGGTCGGCAGCACAAAGGCTATTCTTTATGCAACTGGGTGTCTCGAAGCAGATGAACCATGAGTCAGAGGAGAGCGATTTGTCCCCACAGAGAGCCTCTGACAGACAGTTCTGATGCCACTCTGAATACAATCCCATGGTCAAGCATAGAGCTGGGCACTGAGGAATGCTGAGGAAAGGCAGCTTCCGGTCTATATTAACCCCTTCCCAACATCATCGCGTTCAGATCACTGGTGCCTATTCCAACGACAGAGAGAGAGAGAGAGAGACAGA
>NW_025131510.1:0-1143 GCF_004010195.1 Chiloscyllium plagiosum
AAGGAGTGCTACACGGTCAGATGCTGAGTAAAACGAGTGTGGATGATGGTCTAACAGACAAAGGTTCAATTCTAAAGAAGGGCAGTACTGTCGCAGGGTCTTCAGAGAGGTTGTGCTGTTCTGTCAGTGCTTCAGAAGGTATGCTGCAGTGACTGAGGAAATTACAGAGGTAGTGCTACACTGTCGGGGGGTCGGTTCTTGGAATTTGCTGCACTGCCAGAGTGCCACCACGGAGGGGCATCTAGAGCGACAGTACTGGGCACGTGATGAATTATCGGAATTTCAGAACTCAGTGATTCAGAAACTTTCTCATGATCACTGTACTGAGGGAAGTGATGAACTATAAGAGGGTTCGGAGAGACTGTGAGTTGCACTGAGAGTATAGTAATCAGGATTCGCCACTCTATCTGATTGTCAGTACAATGTGAGTGCTGCAACGCCAGAATACTCGTAGGAAGGAAGCACGGCACTGTCAGAGAGTCAGTGCTGAGTGTTGCACTGGGTCAGTATTGCTTCACAATTAGAGAGCCAGCACTGAGGCTTTTCGACACTCTCATAACGTAAGTACTGTAGGAACGCTGTGCTGTCAGAGGGTCAGGGCTGAAAGACTGTTACGCGGTCAGATCATACTCACCAACAGAGTGACAGAGTATCTGACTCTCAGAAGATTAGTACCGAGGCTGTGCCTCACTTTCAGAGGGTCAGCTGAAACGCTGTGCTGCACAGCCAGAGGCTCAGGACCGAGAGAAAGCTGCACTGCAGAGGATCAGTACTGAAGGAGTGCTGCACCGTCAGATGCTTATTACAAAGACAGTCAGTGACAGTCTGCCTACCAGCTGGTCAGTTCTAAGGTTGTGTCGCACTGTCAGAGGGTCTTCAGAGAGGTTCTGCTGTTCTGTTTGTAAGTCATAACTACTGGTTAATGCACGAACAGCGGGAAAGTTTGGAGGGAGTGCTGCACTTCTGGAGGGACGATGTATTATCAGAGTTTCAATCGAGATAGCGCTTGAACGTCAGCGGATCAGTAATGAGAGAGTGCCACCTGTCAGAGGGTCAGAAGAGAGTTTGTTCTGCACTGTTGGTGAGTTAGCAAAGGCACTCAGAGATCCACAGCTGTCAGAATTTGCACTGGGAATGATTCCA
>NW_025131511.1:0-1143 GCF_004010195.1 Chiloscyllium plagiosum
TAGCAGTGGTGGACTCTCCCTCATTATGGGCATCTAAGCGGGCATTGGATAGGCAAATGGATGAGAGTGGGCTAGCGTAGGTTAGGTGGGCTTGGAGCGGCGCAACATCGAGGGCCGAAGGGCCTGTACTGCGCTGTATACTTCTATGTTCTACGTTCTATGATACTAACTCCAAAACACTTTTCCTGGAGTGCTTCACTGTGAGAGTAGCCGTAAAACGCAATTCCTGGAGTGCTTCACTGTGAGAGTAACCCTAAAATGCTTTTCCTGGAGTGCTTCACTGTGATACTAACTCAAAAACGCTGTTCCCAGAGTGCTTCACTGTGATACTACTCCAAAACATTTTTCCTGGAGTGCTTCACTGTGATATTAGCTCCAAAACACTTTTCCTGGAGTGCATCACTGTGATACTAATTCCAGAAAACGTTTCCTTGGAGTGCTTCACTGTGATACGAGTTTCAAAACACTTAACTTGGAGTGCATCACTGCGATACTAACCCTAAAACACTTTTCCTTGAGTGCTTCACTGTGATACCAACTCCAAAAGACTTTTCCTGGAGTGCTTCACTGTGATATTAGCTCCAAAACACTTTTCCTGGAGTGCATCACTGTGATACTAATTCCAGTACAATTTTCATGGAGTGCTTCACTATGATACTAACCCGAAAACACTTTTCCTGGAGTGTTTTACTGTGATACTGACTCCAGAACAATTTTCCTGGAGTGCTTCACTGTGATACTAACTCCAAAACACTTTTCCTGGAGTGCTTCACTGTGATACCAACTCCAGAATACCTTTCCTGGAGTATTTCACTGTGATACGAACCCTAAAATACTTTTCCTGGAGTGCTTCACTGTGATACTCACTCAAAAACACATTTCCTGGAGTGTTTTACTATGATACTAACTCCAGAACACTTTTCCTGGAGTGCTTCACTGTGATACTAATTCCAGAACACTTTTCCTGGAGTGCTTCACTGAAATACTAATTCCAGAACACTGTTCCTCGAGTGCTTCACTGTGAGACTAACCATAAAACGCTTTTCCTGGAGTGCTTCACTGTGATACTAACTCCAAAACGCTTTTCCAAGAGTGCTTCACTGTGAGACTAACCCCAAAACGCTTTTCCTGGAGTGCATCACT
>NW_025131512.1:0-1143 GCF_004010195.1 Chiloscyllium plagiosum
ATTTGTTTAGAAATCAGTCCTCACTAATGTAATACCAGTTACCAAACTGGCTAAATAATTCAACCAGTTCAGAAGTAACATATTGACTGTGGCCCAGCCAACACAGATTCGGTTCGCTAAATTGAGAAGACTCTGAATCTTCTGTTTTTTTTAATTAAACAATACAGTTTACAAAACAATTTACAGCTATATACAGAAGAACAACAATTTTACAAGGATGAGGATTGGCAAAGCGAAGCCCCAAACCCTACTGTTCAAACGGTTTTCAGGGAAACGAGGACAAACCTCAAATCCCAGTTTCAATCATGACAAACAGTAACAATGACATTTGTACATAAGAGAGTCCAATTACGTAAATTACAGATTCCAGGAAATCCCAGCAAGACCCCCCACCACCACCACCATCACCGTCTCTCCCACCTTCTGGCCACTCTAAGGCAGCCCGCTCCAATGCTCCTTCCGGATCTCAGTGCACTCCATGCCCCTTCCAGTTCTCGGTCCGCCCTATCACAACTTTTGAGAACCTCTCGAGCAGCCCACCCTGGTATAAGCCCGGCGTGACATTGCTGAGGATGGCCTACCCGCCTTCTGGCTCTCAGTCTGCCCCTACATTCCATTGAGCGCTCACCCGCCCCGATGCGACATCCAGCCGATGGACTGCCTTGACACACCTTCCTGCCACCTCGAGGACAGCCCGTCACCTTCCCCAGTTACGACAGCGTGAATGGCAGCCCACAGGCCTTCCGGATCTCAGCATGCCCCTACGCGCCTTCTGGCTCTCAGTTGTTCTAATACCTTTCGACCACATCGAGGACAGCCCGTCCCGATCACCCGTTCTTGGGACGATAGCGCTCTGAACAGCCTACCCACCTTCTTGCTCGCTGGGAGACTGGCATCCGGGTGGCCTACCCATCCTCCAGCTTTTGGGACAGCCGACCAATATTCAGGTTCATAGGATGGCCTACCCTACCCACAAACAAGAAGATAGTCAATTACCAACAAACAGAATCCTTTCTGGTACATAGAGTCCATTACCATAAGCAGTTTTCTTAAAAATGTAGAGTCCATTCCCAGGAAAAGAGTCCACTACAGTATACAAATTACATTATTAGAAATGGAGTCCATTCAAAACTGCAGAGTCCG
>NW_025131513.1:0-1143 GCF_004010195.1 Chiloscyllium plagiosum
CCATGGGAAATTGTCCCATAGTGCCAAGGGATGGGTAGGTTAGGGTGGATTGGCCATGGGAAATTGTCCCATAGTGCCCAGGGATGTGCAGGTTAGGGTGGATTGGCCATGGGAAATTGCCCACAGTGTGATGTGCGTTAGTCAGGGGTAAATATAAGGTAGGGGAATGGGTTTGGGTGGGTTACTCTTCGGAGGGGCGGTGTGGACTGGTTGGGCCGAAGGACTTGTTGGAAGGACTTGTTGGGCCGAAGGACTTGTTGGACTTGTTGGGCCTGTTTCCACACTGTAGGGAATCTAACCTAATCCAGTCCCATTTGCCAGCACCCGGCCCATATCCCTCCAAACCCTTCCTATCCATATCCCCATCCAGGTGCCTTTTAAATGCGGTCATTGTACCAGCCTCCACCACTTCCTCTGGCAGCTCATTCCATACACGTACCACCCTCTGGGTGAAAACGTTGCCCCTTAGGTCCCTTTTATATCTTTCCCCTCTCACCCTAAACCTATGCCCCTCTAGTTCTGGACTCCCCCACCCTGGGGAAAAGACCTTGTTTATTTACCCTATCCATGCCCCTCATGATCTCTGTAAGGTCACCTCTCAGCCTACGACGCTCCAGGGAAACTCTACATTTCATACATTTCCTCCGGGGAAAATCATTCGTGACTTTTCACCCTGACCTTTGAGACTTCGATTATTTCAGAATTCGCGGGGGGTGGAGCGGGATAAGTTTATTATTCCTGGTAATCCCGGGGATTAGTAACCTGATCGGATGCATTGCTTGTCAGCTCCACGTTCCGGGATGCAATTGGACTGAACATCGACCTGAGACGAGAAAAGTCTTCCTTGAGGAAGGAGCAATTAACCAGCCGTTGAACGTACCACTGTCCAATCCTCCCACCCGTCATCTCGGGGCACTTAGCTACTGAGAGGGGGCCACAAACTGATGCATTGCCCTCAGCCCCCTTCATTCTGCCTGCGTTAGGGAAGGGTTTAAATTTGGTTCTGGAATGTGGCCCCCGCATTTAAGGCCCCTGGAAAAACTCAGCGGGTCGGGCAGTGCCTGTGAAGAGAAATCTGAGTAAAGCCCTTCCTGTCCAGACTTGCGTTTATCGTCCCGTCCCTAGTTGCCCCCCTCGAGAAGG
>NW_025131514.1:0-1143 GCF_004010195.1 Chiloscyllium plagiosum
AAAAGGCTGAATAAACTGGGGCTGTTTTCCCTGACGTGTCAGAGGCTGAGGGGCCAACTTATAGAGGTTTGTAAAAGCTTGAGGGGCATGGATATGGTAAACAGATAAGATCTTTTCCCTGGGATAGTTGCGTCCAGAACTAGAGAGCATAGTTTTAGGATGAGAAGGGAAATATATAAAAGACACCTAAGGGTAACTTTTTCATGCAGAGGGTGGTATGTGTATGGAATGAGCTGCCAGTGGAGGTGGTGGAGGCTGGTACAATTACAACATTTAAAGGGCATTTGGATAGATATATGAATAGGAAGGGTTTGGTGGGTTATGGCACAAGTGCTGGCAAATGGGATTCGATTAATTTCGGATATCTGGTCAGCATGGACAGGTTGGACCAAAGGGTCTGTTTCTGTGCTATCCAGCTGTAAGACTGTATGATGCTAAGATTATATTGACATGGAATCAGACCTTGCTGCGCCTGCTACCAGATTCTGCCACACAACTCACCATAGCGCACATTGTTAAGTTACCTGTATGATTTCACCTCCAGTTTTTTTTTAAGAAACTATATTGCAAAGAAGTTCACTTGGGCTTGAGACAGCAAGTAATCTGCCATCTGACTGTCTTTGTGCTGGTCTTGTAGATTCAACTGACTTCTACAGTTATAAAGCAGATGGGAGGTTTGAGTTTTAGCAGATCAAGCACAGCTTTTCAAACCTTTTCAGATATAGGTGGAGATTCAGTCATGTGGTCGGCCTTTTCAGATGTCAGTTTAAAGTTACCATGTAGTTTATATTCACTGGACAAATATCCATTGTTCCTACTGATCATAAATCACAAGAAACTAACTTCCAAATTTGGGGGATAATAGGGTGTTGTCCTTTATGTCAAAGGGAATGGAATATAAAAACAGGAAGATCTTGTTAAAGCTATTTGTCATACCATAACAGGGAGGCTCTGAACAGTTTTGGGCCCCTTATCTAAGGGAAGATATATTGCTCTTGGTGGCAGTCCAAACAAGGTACACAAACACAGGTTTGCTGGGCTTGTGTTATGGGGAGTAATTGAGTGGATTGGGTATCTACTCATCGGACCTTAGAAGAATGAAAGGAAACATTACTGAAAAATATCCCATTCTCAGCGGACCTG
>NW_025131515.1:0-1143 GCF_004010195.1 Chiloscyllium plagiosum
TGAGGTCCATCATCCCGGGAACAGTCTTGTGAAGCAGTCACGCAGCCTGTCTCATAGATTTACATTTTCTCAAAACTGTGGCACCTGAAACTGGATGCAATATTCCAGGTGAGACAAGCGACTGTTTTATTTCAGTTTAACATAATTGCTTTGTGTTTGTTCTCTACAGCGTTATTGATGAAGTTGGGTTGATTTGCTCTTCTGTCCACACTCCCTGATTAGTGCACATATACATGGAGGATCCTCTGCTCCTGCACCCCTTTGGGTTTACACCCTTACTATTCGATGTTCCCCTGAGCTCATCACAAAACAAAGAAGCACGTCACCCCTCCCTGAGACTGAGATCTATCAGACACACCAATATTAATGAATAACAACCCTCAAACATTATAAATCACAGGTCGATTTCAATCAGGGAAGGCAGTGATCCGAAGTACTGGAAACTTTGCTGCTTTCCCTTTCTTTTCCCACAAACCCTCAGTAAGACTCTGAAGCTCTTAGCTGTTCTTCCAATATCCTAATATTTTACTTTAAATTGTTAATAGTTTTCTGTAATTTTGCCTTATAGACCAAAGCACAGGTTGAAACAATAAGAACTCCAAACTCAACTCCAAGAACGTACACAATAAAACAACCTACATTCTGAAATGGCTAACATCCATGAACACATGGTTGACAAGTATAAAACAGCCATGGTCTTAATAGCTTGGATGCTGACGAATTTGTTAAGTGTTCAAGAAAAGTTTCCTCATTAATATGTCGATGTAACTACCACAGAAGGAGCAAAATCTGACCTACTCTTGTGACATATGGCAGGCAATTGACTCAAGTGTCAATAGCGGAACAGTTTGGTGCCAGGGATAATAATTTGATAAGTTGCAAAGTATCTATGGAAAGGATTAGCATTGTTTACAAGATAAAGTTCTTAATTGGACTTGGGAAAATGTTGATAGTATGATACACAAACTTTCAAGGGTTGATTGAAGTAGACTGTTTGCAGCAAAAGTGTTGGCCAGCAACTGGGAAGCTTTCAGAAGTAAGATAACGAGAGTTCAGAGGCATTATGTTCCCGTTAAAGTGAAGGTAAGGCTTGAAAGATGTGGGAACACTGGAGGAATAGAGATATTGAGGCTCTGGTTAAGA
>NW_025131516.1:0-1143 GCF_004010195.1 Chiloscyllium plagiosum
CGTGTTCAAGTTTGCGATAAGGCCCCAGCTATTTTCTCTCTCATTTCCCTCAGTAAACTGGGATAGCTCCCATCTGGGCCTGGGGACTTGTCCACCTTATTGCCTTTTTGAATACCTAAAAATTCCTTCCTCCCTGTGCTGACTTGACCGAGAGTAATCAAACATCAATCCCTAACCACAACATTCATCATTTACCTCTCCTTGGTGAATACCGATGTAAAGCACTCATTAAGACTCTCACCCATTTTCTCTGACTCCACGCATAACTTTCCTTCTTTTTCCTTGAGTGGGCCAACCCTTTCTCTCGTCACCACCTTGCTTCTTATATACGAATAAAAGCCTTTGGGATTTTCTTTAACCCTGTTTGGTAATGATATTTCATGACCCCTTTTAGCCCTTTTGATTTTCCATTTCAGATTGGTCCTACTTTCCTAATAGTTTTCCAAAGATTCATCTGTTTTCAGCCACCTAGAAATTATGTATGCATCCTTTTTCCACTTAGCCAATCTCACAATTTCACATGTTATCCAGGGTTCTCTAATCTTGCCATTTCAATCCCTCATTTTCACAGGAACATGTCTGTCCTGCACTCTAATCAACCTCTTTTTAAAAGCCTCCCACATATCAAATGTGGATTTACCTTCAGACTGCGGCTCCCAACCTACATTGCCCATCGCCTGCTGAATTTTGCTATAGTTGGCTTTCCCCCAGCTTAGCCCTCTTCCTTTAGGACCACTCTCGTCTTCGTCCATGATCATAAAACTTATGGCATTGTAATCATTGTTCCCAAGGTAATCGCCTACTGAAACTTTAGCCACCTGGCCGGGCTCATTCCCCAACAGCAGGTCCAGTATGGCCCCTTCCTGAGTTGGACTATTTACATACGGCTCTATAAAACCCTCCTGGATGCTCCTTACAAATTTTGCTCCATCTAAACCTCTAACTCCCAGTGAATCCCAGTCAATGTTGAGAAAGGTAAAATCTCCCATCACCACCACCCTGTTGCACCTACATCTTTCCTTAATCTGTTTACTTATTTGTACCGCTATCTCACGCTCGCTGTTGGGAGCCCCAACATTGTTATCACATCCTTCCTATTTCTGAGCTCTTCCCATATTGTCTCACTGCTCGAGTCCTCCATAG
>NW_025131517.1:0-1143 GCF_004010195.1 Chiloscyllium plagiosum
ACTTTAACTTTCCACTTACATATATTCCTCCAATTACCCTTCACATTCATTGCACTTACGAACTCATTATTTGAGTTCTTATAGAAATCCTTCAGACAATCCAACATATGCCACTTCTAGTGGTTCCCCATTATCTATGCTGCAAGAAACAATTCCAAACAATTGCGAAGTTTATCAAGTATGATTTCTTTCTCAAAAATGCATGCTGATTCTCTCCATTGTTGCTATTAATTTCTAAATATCAAAAATCTCATCCTGTGTAATAGATTTCAAACGTTTCCCTACAGATGTCAAATTAATTGGTCTGCAGTTCTCCACGCTATGTCTTTTTCCCTTCGTAACTGTTTGGATCCCTTCCATTCATCTATAGTGCTTGGATCATGTTTGCTAACTTCCATTTATCCACAATAGATTCTGCCCTCTGCAGAATGTACAGGAAAATAAAACACAGTCATCGACAGTGCAATTAATACTTCTATTGGTGATTTATTTCCGACATTTTGATAGGAAGTACTTCGCAATGCTCAATCCAGCTACATGTTCAAGTACTACCTTGTTACTGATATGAATTGACTTTATGTCTTTAGCTCCAGAAGTCCGATATGTTCACTTGGTATTGCTGGGGGATTTCCTGGATATTACTCCATGACGACAGATGCAAAGTAACTGGTTATTTCTCGGCCATTTCCCTGTTCTCCACAATGACCTCTCATCTCCCGATTACAAATTTCCACATTTGACCTTGCTTTTATTTTGTTTCCTTTGAAATATCGATCGTAGATTGATGCAGCCTTTTTGTTCCTGTTTGTTAGCATGTATGTTCTCTTTTTGATTTCCTTTTCAGTTTCATGGCCTTCCTTTTCGGATCGTTAATTTCTGAGAATTCTCAGGTTTCCACAAGATCTGGAATTGTTCTGAAGTCACTTTCTATGATTAACATATTTTTTAATTTGTTATGTTAACCATCATTGAGTCACTTGCTCACTCTTTGCTGTTTGTACCTGAAATAAATAGACGTATTTTTCAGACTTTGCAGTATTTCTAAAATCTCCTGGTCCTGACTAGATATATTCAGGAACACCGCAGGAGTATAGGAGGATAGAGAAGAAATTGCGGGAGCACTGCTTGGCTCTTTTCTACCAT
>NW_025131518.1:0-1143 GCF_004010195.1 Chiloscyllium plagiosum
TCCTGCCTGTCCACCTTACTTCTTATCATTGGTCAACTTCGCCAGAAAACCCCTAGTTCCCTTCATCCAGATCATTAATATATAAAGTGAACAGCTGCAGCCCCAACACTGAATCCTGCGGGATTCCACTCGTCACCAGATGCCATTCCGAAAAAGAACCTTTTATCCCAACTCTCTGCCTTCTTTCAGACGGCCAAGCCTCAATCCATGCCAGTAGCTCACCTCAAACACCATGGGCCCTCACCTTACTCAGCCGCCTCCCATGAGGCACTTTACCAAAGGCCTTTTGGAAGTCTAGATAGATCACATCCACTGGGCTTCCCTGGTCTAACCTACTTGTAACCTCTTCAATGAATGCCCACAAGTTTTTCAGGCATGACCTTGCCTTACTAAATCCATGCTGGCTTGTTTTAATCAGACCCTGCACTTCCAAGAACTTACAAATCTCATCCTTAACAATGGATTCTAGAATTTTCCTACAACCGAGGTTAGGCAAAGCAACCTATAATTTTCCATCTTTTGTCTTGATCCTTTCTTGAACAAGGGAGTTACAAAAGCGATTTTCCAATCATCTGGGACTTTCCCTGACTCCAGTGACAACCAATGCCTCTGCTATTTCCTCAAACACGTCTCTCAGAACATCTGGAATGGAGCCCATCTGGGCCAGGGGATTTATCAATTTTTATACCTGTTAGCTTTTCTCGCACTCTCTCTTTTGTAATGGATACCATACTCAACTCTGCCCCCAACTCTCCTTCACTGTTGGGATATTACTCATGCCTTCCACTGTGAAGACTGATTAAGTTCTTCAGCTATTTTCTTATCTCCCATCACAAGCCTTCCTGTATCAATTTGGAATGGCCCAATTTCTACTTTTGCTTCTCGTTTGTTTCTTATGTATTGAAAGAAATTTTTACTATCATTTCTAATATTACTGGCGAGCTTATTTGATCCTCTCCTTCTTTATTTCTCTCTTTGTTTGTTTTCACAGTCTTCCCAATCTTCTGATTTCCTAGTTCTCTTGGTCACTTTATAGGCTTACTCACTCTCTTTGATCCATTTCCTGACTTCCTTTGTCAGCCATGGCTGTCTAATGCCCCCGCCACCCCTCTCCCCCGTATAATCTTCCTTTTTTTGGGCTGA
>NW_025131519.1:0-1143 GCF_004010195.1 Chiloscyllium plagiosum
TTTATTGGCACCTCACACTCTGGAATACACTGGAAAGAGAATCTTGTTCTTGCCCTTCACTGCACGGGAGATTCCCAAATAATTCACCACATTAAAGTCGAAATGAAGAGTGAGAGCAGTCATTCTGTTCAATTGTAGATGAAATTGGTGTAATGAGAAGGAACGCATTTTTCTTTCCGCCCTACATTTCATCTTGTCTTTCTATGAACTTCCATCAAAAGAAAGAGAAACAAATAACAAGAGATCGGGACCACTAGTTTATCCAGTGGGGTTGTTCATGAGTATCTTAACCTAACACTCCACACAATGATCTGATCAGTAATTCAAACAGTCACTCGGAATCAGAACCGCAGCAATCTTCTCCAATGAAACGAACCTTTCATTTTTCCACAAATTTCTGCTCTGTGTGAATCATACAACGATCCATCATCCAGAGTGATCACTGACTTGCCAACTGTATAAAGTCCACTTTCTTCAGCAATCACAGCTTCTGGACACAGCCACCTGTGCTGTGCCCAGTGTCATTTGTTGCAACCAGGGCACAGCACATTTCTTCTTCCTGTGTTTATGAGCCTTGTTCCTGATCTGTCTGATCTATTTCATAAACGTTTCCTATCACTTCAGCCCATCCCCTCACAATTCTGAACTTATGCATAAAATAAGGCATAAGACCAAATGTTAAATAAAGAAGAAGTATGCCCCTCAGCCCATCGAGTCTGCCCCAACATTCAATGAACTCATGGTTGATCTGATAATCTTCAACTCGATTCTGCTTACTTACCTCGACAAAGTTCCATCATCTTTCTGATTAACTATCCGGCAGAGTTTGAAAATACCCAACAACTCAACCTCAACCATGGGTTCTACAAAAATGCCAGTGTATACCAGTTTTTCTGGCCCCTGAGCAAAGAAATTACTCATCATTTCTGAAATAAATAAGCAATGCCTAATTCTGTGTTCATGTCGATTGGTGCTCTCTTCACAGCATAGGGCAAGCCACCTTCCTGTATCTACCTGTCAAGATCCAGTGAATATTGAACTTTTATAATTGTTATTATGTGAATATAAAGCTCCCCTCCACCTCCTTTGTTTCAAGGAGAATAATCCCAACCTAACCAATCATTCCACGAAACTCCATTTTAT
>NW_025131520.1:0-1143 GCF_004010195.1 Chiloscyllium plagiosum
TCGCTGAGATATTTCTATCACCGATAGCCACAGCTTAGGTGCTGCAAGACAGGCGCCATTATTTGAGAAAGGTGATGAGGAAAGGCCAGGGAACAATACACTGGTGAGCCAGAAGTAAGTGACAGACAAGGTGTTGGAAGGAATTCTGAAGGACAGGTTTATATGTAATTAGAAAGGCAAGAAGTGATTCGGGATAGTCAGCATGGCTTTATACATAAATCATTAACTTGGACTTCAGAAAGACATTCGAAAAGGTTCCACATGACAGACTGGTTAGCAAGTTAGACACCATGAGATACTGAGAGAACCAGCTATTTGGATACAACTTGGCTGGAAGGTTGGAGACGGAGGGTAGTGCTTTTCGGACTGAAGGCCTGTGATGAGCAATATGGTGTCAGGATCGGTGCTGGGTCCACTGCTTTTCATCAATTATATCAATGATTTCTATGTGAATATATGAGGTATAGTTAGTGGGTTTACAGTAGACATCAAAATTGGAGGTGCACTGGACAGCAAGGAAGGTTACCTCAGAGTACAATGGGACTTCAATCAAATGGTCTGAGGATTATCAGATCGAGTTTATTTCAGATAAATATGAGGTGCTCCATTTTGTAAAAGCAAATGAGGGCAGGAATTATACACTTAATGGGAAGGTCCTGGGGAATGTTGCTGAATAAAGAGACCTTGGAGTGCAGGTTCAAAGTTCCTTGAAAGTGGAATCATAGGCAGGGTAGTGAAGAAGGTGTTTGCTGTACTTGCCTTTACTGGTCAGTGCATTGAGTAGTCGAGTTGGGACGTCATTTTGCGGCTGCACAGCACATTGAATTCTGGAATTCTGCTTTCAGTCCTGGTCTCCCTGCTATCGGAATGATATTGTGAAACTTGAAAGGGTTCGGAAAAGATCCGCAAAGATGTTGCCAGGGTTGAGGGTTTGAGCTATATAGGTAGAAGGTGAATAGGCTGGGGCTGTTTTCCCTGGAGCATCGGAGACAATTATGAGGGGCATGGATAGGGTGAAATTCCAGGGTCTTATTCCCAGGATATGTGAGTCCAAAGCTTGGGGGCACAGCCTTCAGGTGTGAGGGAAAAGATTTAAAAGGGATCTAAGAGGCAATGTTTTCCAGCTGAACATGGTACGTGTAT
>NW_025131522.1:0-1143 GCF_004010195.1 Chiloscyllium plagiosum
AATAGGCAAGACTAGGGAAAGTGTGAGAGAATAAGAGACAGACAGAACTGGGTTAAGCGAGAGAGAACGAGAGACAGAGGAATGGGGAATGTGAGAGAGAACGAGAAACGGAGGAATGGGGAAAGTATAACAGGGTAAAGTGAGAGAGAGAGAGAGACCGGGAGGAATGGGGAATGCAGAAGAGAATGGGAGACAAGCAAGACTGGAGAAAGTGAGAGAGAAAGAGAGATGGGCAGGACTGGGGAAAGTGAGGGGGGTACAGAGGGCAGAGACTGGCAACACTGGGAACCAAAGGGAGAAACGGTGAGAAAAAGGACTGGGCATTGAGATAGAGTTTCTCCTCCTTTCCGTGCACCGTAACCTCTGGAATCCCATCAATACTATATCTTTCCACCACCACCTCATCTTTCACATGCAGCATCATTTCAAATTGAGAGAGAGAACCTGCTCTGCATTCCGTTTGGTGTTTGTCTGTTCTGCGGTGATGTTCTCCATGTGGAATGACTGATTTTGTTCACTCAGACTTGTCCTACCTTACTCTGCTTGTTCCTCACCCTCCTCCAACCCGAGCATCCCCCCCCCCCCCCCTCCCCCGCATTCAGTATTATTTATCATACACTGAGAACACCTCCCCATTCTTTGTTGATCTGTTTGTGATTCAGTTGTGCTTTCCCCATCCTGTGCTGGTTTTCACCAACATATTCCTCCCCACACCTCCCCCTCCCAATGATGTGATGTCTGTCTGTCTTTCTCTCTCTCCCCATTCCCCCAGGTCTTGGGCAGGCATGTGCGTGACTTTGTGAACGGTTTGGACAATCTTCATGAGTACCTGCGCTTCAGCTACCCCAAGGTCCAGCCCCCTACCTTCTTCTGTCAGGAGGAGTCAGCCACAGGAGTCACCCTTCACTACAGGTACACCAAACATGGCCCTCAATGATGAACTGTGGGGTTAGGACGAAGGTGAAGGGTCAGGGGTTACTAGTGTGGAGGAGTGAGGGAGGTGAAGGGTCAGGGTTACTGGTGTGGGGGGATGCCATAGGTCAGGGGTTATTGATGTTGAGAGTGGTGATGAGGGATTTGAAGGGTCAAGGGATACTAGCACCGGGAGAAGACGGTTGAGAAGAGTCAAGGGTTAGAGGCCCC
>NW_025131523.1:0-1143 GCF_004010195.1 Chiloscyllium plagiosum
GAAATAAACTGGGTTTCTGGATCCCAGGGGATAAAGACTCCAGGCTGAGTCCTTTGTGGGCATTCCTGCAGTAATACGAGACAGCATTCCATGATGAGAGCTAAACCCGGGTGGCAAGACAGGGAGCCACTGAACATTAGCAAGTTTATCTCAAACACAGGAAGTTTGTTTAGTCAGTAACAGTGTGTTAGACATGGAAGTGAAGTGAACAGTGAGGGGAAATGTTGCCAAAAGCTATAGGTGGACAACTTTCATTGGAACAGGAGGAGGCCATTCAGCCCTTCAACCCTGTTCTGCCATTCAATGGATCATGGCTAATTTGTGGCCTAACCTGCAATTTTCAAAACCCTCCAAACTCATCAATAAAATCCTCTGTAACACACAAGATGAATATGAAAATCTAACCATCTGCAAATGCTGGGAAATCAGAAACAAAAACAGACATGACCGGAAAAATTCAACAGATCTGGCAGTATCTGTGGAGAGTGGAACAGGTTCTGGTGTGAGGGGAATGAGATTGTCAATAGCAACTGAGAAAACAGGAGGACATGCTCAATCAGAATAAAACCCATTTTGGTCTTGTACTTTTAATTCAACTGCAAAAATTATTCATTATTATTTCCGAAATAGGATAATAGACCGGAAATCAACTCTTTATGTCATTGGGCCTGGGAAACTATTAATTCTGACCCTGACCAGCCAACATGTGAATCCAGACCCTGAATAATGTGGTTGACTCTGAACCATTTCCTGGGCAGTCAGAATGGATGACAAATGCTGCCCCAGTAAGTGATGCTGTGATCCCATGAACAAACAAAACAAATCCAATCGCTATGGTTCCTTGTGAACTCGCTGGTGTTTCATCAAGCTGGATATCTGAGTGAATTGCTTGCCACACTCAGAGCAGGTGAATGGCCTCTCCCCAGTGTGTATTTGCTGGAGTTCAGTGAGGCTGGATGGTGTACTGAACACAATCCTACAGTGAGAGCACCTGAACGGTCTCACAATGGTCTCCCGTGACAGGAAGAGATGATATTCACCATCCCGAGGGATACTGGGTCAAGATACCTCCAAGAGGGATCCAGTGAGAGTTGATTGGGACAAACTGTCCGCATGCATGGTAGAATCAATAATGAGGAGGCA
>NW_025131524.1:0-1143 GCF_004010195.1 Chiloscyllium plagiosum
GTGTGGTCACATCACCGCACACAGTACTCCAGGAGTGGTCACATCACCGCATACAGTACTCCAGGTATGGTCACATCACAGCACACAGTACTCCAGGTGTGGTCACATCACAGCACACAGTGCTCCAGATGTGGTCACATCACAGCACACAGTACTCCAGATGTGGTCAAATCACAGCACACAGTAATCCAGGTCCAGATGTGGTCACATCACAGCACACAGTACTCCAGATGTGCTCAAATCACAGCACACAGTAATCCAGGTATGGTCACATCACAAGACACAGTACTCCAGGTGTGCACACATCAGCGCACAGTACTCCAGGTGTGGTCACATCACAGCACACAGTACTCCAGGTGTGGTCACATCACAGGACACAGTACTCCAGGTATGGTCACATCACAGGACACAGTACTCCAGATGTGGTCACATCACAGCACACAGTACTCCAGATGTGGTCAAATCACAGCACACAGTAATCCAGGTGTGATCTCATCACAGGACACAGTACTCCAGGTGTGCACACATCAGCACACAGTACTCCAGGTGTCGTCACATCACAGCGCACAGTACTCCAGGTGTGGTCATATCTCAGCACACAGTACTCCAGGTGTCGTCACATCACAGCGCACAGTACTCCAGGTGTGGTCATATCTCAGCACACAGTACTCTAGGTGTGGTCACATCACAGGACACAGTACTCCAGGTGTGCACACATCAGCACACAGTACTCCAGGTGTCGTCACATCACAGCGCACAGTACTCCAGCTGTGGTCACATCACAGCGCACAGTACTCCAGGTGTGGTCACATCACAGCACACAGTACTCCAGGTGTGGTCATAACACAGCACACAGTGCTCCAGGTGTGGTCACATCACAGCACACAGTACTCCAGGTGCAGTCACATCAGCACACAGTACTCCAGGTATGGTCACATCACAGCACACAATACTCCAGGTGCAGTCACATCAGCACACAGTACTCCAGGTATGGTCACATCACAGCACACAGTACTCCAGATGTGGTCACATCACAGCACACAGTACTCCAGGTATGGTCACATCACGGCACACAGTACTCCAGGTGTGGTCACATCACCGCACACAGTGCTCCAGGTGTGGTCACATCAGCACACAGTACTC
>NW_025131525.1:0-1143 GCF_004010195.1 Chiloscyllium plagiosum
TAGCTATGTAGAATGTGGGGCAGTTGTGGTCACAATCACCAAAATGCTCTCCCACCACAAGATCTGTCACCTGCCCCTGCTCATTGCCGTGCACCAAATCCAAAATCGCCTCTCCCCTTGTCGGCCTGTCAACGTACTGAATTAGGAAACCCTCCTGAACACCCCTTACAAAAACAGCTTCATTCAAATCTTCTGCTCGAAGGACGTTCCAATCAACATTGGGAAAGTTAAAGTCACCCATTACAACAACCCGACAACATTCACTCTTTTCCAAAATCTGCCGACCTATGCTTTCTTCAATCTCCCTGCTGCTATTGGTGGACCTGTAGTAAACCCCTAATGAGGTGACTGCTCCCTTACTGTTCCTAATTTCCACCCGTACTGACTCAATAGGCAGACCCTCCTCGACAATGGTAACTTCTGTAGCTGTGATACCCTCTCTGATTAGCAGTGCTACACCCCCTCCTCTTTTTCCCCCCTCCCTATTCATTTTAAATGTTCTAAACCCTGGAAAATCCAGCAACCATTCCTGCCCCTGAGAAACCCACATCTCTGTTATGGCCACAACATCACAGCACCATGTACTGATCCATGCCCTAAGCTCATCACTTTTATTCCTGATACTCCTTGCATTAAAGCAAACATACTTTAACCAATCCCTTGGTCTTTCCCAGGAAATTCCTTCCCATTGGCTGTGCTACCTCTTGCTATTGCCTCATCTCCATCAGCTCTCACCACCGGTGTATAGCTCAGGTTCCCACCCCACCTGCCATACTAGTTTAAACCCTCCTGAACCACTCGAGCAAACCTTCCACCCAGGACATTGGTCCCCTTCCAGTTCAGGTGCAACCCGTCCTTCATGTACAGGTCCCACCTTCCCCAGAAGACATCCCAATCATCTACATATCTAAAGCCCTCCCTCCTACACCAGCTGCGCAGCCATGGGTTAAGCTGTGCCTGCTCCCTGTTCCTCGCCTCGCTATCTCATGGCACCAGTCATAAACCTGAGAACACTACTCTATTCGTCCTGCTCTGCAGCGTCCACCCTAACTCCCTGAAATCACTTTTTATATCCTCAATGCTATTCCTGGCTATATCATTGGTGCCAATATGTAACATGATTTCTGGTTGTGCGCCCTCCCC
>NW_025131526.1:0-1143 GCF_004010195.1 Chiloscyllium plagiosum
CAAGGGTTTATGATGACCAGGAATCCATTGTCGCTTGTTGGAAAAACTCATCTGGTTCACTGATGTCCTTGAGGGAAGGATACTGCGGTCCTGACCTGGTGTGGCCTGCATGTGACTCCAGACTCAAGACAACGCTGCTGACTCTTAACTGCCCTCTGGCATGGGCAATAAATACTGGTTATCCAGCGACGCCCTCATCCTGTGAATGAGTAACAAATAATCGTGGGTGCTGCAGTAATAATGGATGGTCTCAGGTTGCACAGAAACTGCAGTGATTACTAATGCTGTGAAGAAAAACTTCCGTCAGTGTGTATTAGGTAGGTTGAACAGTATGTTGTGAACCAAACTAGAGAGCAGGTTATTTCAGATTTCGTGTTGTGTTGTCAGCTGGACTAAATAATAACCTTGCTCTGAAACAGCATTGGAGGAATAGTGACATCAATATGTTGCATTTTTACACGGCGTCTGAATACAATATCGAATGTTTGAACATTCTGGTCAAACATCATGAAAGCCCGGAGGCTAGAGGGTCAAATACGCTCCAATGAATTGGGTAAGTATAATATAACATTCAATGGGAGAAGCAATGATTGTGAGAGTCATAGAGTCCGACAGCACGGAGAAAGGCCCTTCAGCCCAAACTGGTCCATTCCAAACAAAATGTCGATTCACATTAACCCTATTTCCCTGCCCTGGCCCCATATCCTTCTTATTTTATCCTATCCGTGTATTTGTCCAAATGCATTTTAAATTTTGTGAAATTACCTCATTCAACCACTTCTACTGGCAACTCATTCCAGGTGTATACCACCCTGTGTGTAAAAGAAATTGCCCCTCAGGTTCCCTTTTACTCTTTCCCCTCGGATCGTAAATTGATGCCCTCTAGTCCGTGGATTGCTCAATCCTGTGGAAACAAAACTGAGTGCATTCACTCTATCCATGCTTCCCATGATCCTATACACTTCTATCAGATCCCCCTCAGTCTCATACACTCTAAAGTAAAAACTCCTAGCTTGCCCACCCTCTCACTATATCTCAGACCATTGAGTCTGGGCATCATCTTGTAAATTTCTTCTGCACTATTTCCAGTTTAATAACATTCTTCCTACAGCAAAGTGAACAACACTGAACATAACACTACCA
>NW_025131527.1:0-1143 GCF_004010195.1 Chiloscyllium plagiosum
CCACATAGTCATAGATATTTCTGCCCCTGGGAACCTGATTCTGGTTATTCACTCTCTCTATGCCTCTCATCATCTTGTACACCTTCAATGAGAAAAGCCCTCGCTTCCTCATGGTTCCCTAATAAGACCTGCCCTCCAGTTCAGGCAACATCCTGGTAAATCTCCTCCTGGTAAATCGCACTTAATTAGAATTAATTATGACCTCTAAACTTTTTGGAGTCATTCATTGCACAAGGGAAGATGATTATCATTGGTGGGCATCAATCATCTCAGCCGTGGGACACATCTGCAAGAGATCCTCAGCGTAGCTTCCTCAACCCAGGAATCTCCATTTTGTCATCACATAATCCCTACAGTGTGGCAGGACGCTATTCAGCCCATTGAGTCCAAACTGAGCAGATTAGACTCCCTACAGTATGGATACAGGCACTGCTGCCAACCAGTCCACAAGGACCCTCCGAAGAGTAACCCACCCAGACACATTTCGCTCTGACTAATGCACCTAACATATGGACAATTTAGCATGGCCAATTCACCTGGCCTGAACATCTTCGGACTGTGGGAGGAAACCGGAGCATCTGGAGGAAACTTCTGCAGACTAGTGGGAAATGTGCAAACTCCACACAGTCATTTGCCGAAGGCTGGAATCGAACTTGGGACCCTGGTGCTGTGAAGCAGCAGTGTAAGCTACTGAGCCACCGTGCCAGCAGAAGAGGGGGCATTCACTGAAGTTTACAAAACTTTCAGGAAAGGTTGTCCCTCTTCAGCTCTTGAAACAGCCTGTGACCATGTACAGCAAGACGTGGACACCATTCAAGAGCGTACTGTTAAAGTCTGGGTAACATTTGTGCACAGTACATTTCCACAGTAAAAGGAGGAGCTCATTCAGCACCTCAATCTGGTTTCACAAGAATATGTGGAAGCCATTCATCTCATCAAAACTATTGGGCAAGAAGAAGGATAGACCATTCAGTCCCTGCTGACTGTTGCACAGGAAGACAGAGTGTCTGCTGTCTCTCTTTGTACAAAGGGAGTTACTTACAAAGGAACAGGAAGAGTTTATTCAGCTTGTCAACTAACACAGGAACAGGAAAGTGTCAGAGATGCTCAAACATCACAAACAAATGGAGCAGGGGCTGCACA
>NW_025131528.1:0-1143 GCF_004010195.1 Chiloscyllium plagiosum
GGAAGTGAACACAAATAGCTTGTGTCGATTGGAGTTGTGGACAGAAGGAGTGAACGGGAAAGGGTCTGGGGTCAATGAGATTGAACACAAAGACTTTTGCGTCGATTGCACTATTGTAGCGTGGGGGTGAACAGGAAGTGGTTTGAGTTCATTCGGATCATGTACAACAGGAGTGAACTGGGTGTGGATTGGATCTATTAGGATCGGATAATGTTGGAGTGAACGGGAGTGGCTACGTGGAAGTAAAGGAGAAATGGATTGGACCCATTTGGCACCACAATGGTTAACACTGCTGCCTCAAAGCATCAGGGACCAGGGTTCGATTTCATCTTTGGCTGACTGACTGTGTGGAATTTGCACATTCATCATAGAATCTCTTCAGAGTGGAAAAAGACATTTTGGCCCAAACTCCACACTGACCCTCCGAAAAGTATCCTACACAGGCCCACCCCCTATCCTATTAGTGTATGCTCTATACTCCTCCTGACTTATGCACTGAAGCCAGGCACCCCTGAATACCATGGGCAACTCACCTAGCATGTACATCTTTGGACTGTGAGAGGAAATCAGAGTAACCGGGGGAAACCCGCACAGACATTGGGAGAATGCAAATGCTGCACAGACAGTTGCCCCAAGGCTGGAATGGAAACTGGATCCCTGGCACCAGGAGGCAGCAGTTCTAACCACTGAGCCACCGTACTACACTCGTGTCTGCATGGGTTTCCTCCGGGTGCTCTGGCTAACCCCCACAGTCCAAAGATGTGCAGGTTTAGGTGGATTGGCCGTGCTAAACTGTCCCATAGTGCCCAGTGATGTGCAGGTTAGGATGCATTGGCCATGCTAAATTGTCCCGTAGTGCCCAGGGATGTGCAGGTTAGGGTGGATTGGCCGTGGGAAATTGTCCCATAGTGCCCAGGGATGTGCAGGTTAGGGTAGATTGGCCATGCTAGTTTGTCCCATAGTGCCGAGGGATTTGCAGGATAGGGCGGATTGGCCGTGCTAAATTGTCCCGTAATGTCCATAAATGTGCAGGTTAGGGTGGATTGGCCATGCTAAATTTTCCATCGTGTCCAGGAGCAGGCTAGACGGATTAGCCATGGTAAATGCACTGTGACAGGGATGGGGTGCATCTAGGAGAATCAA
>NW_025131529.1:0-1143 GCF_004010195.1 Chiloscyllium plagiosum
ACACATTGGAAAAGTTTGGCTTTGGAAAGGTGTCTACCAAATGGGTCTCAACATTGTATAGTGATCCCAAAGCAGTTGTGATTACCAATGGATTAGGCTCGGATAGCTTCAGTGTGGATGCCGTCAGGGATGTCCTCTTTCGCCATTGTTATTTATGCTAATAATTGAACCGCTAGCAGAAGCTATATGGACTGACCCTAATATAATGGCCCCGAGGATTGGTACAGGTAAACATAAAATCACCCTTTATGCAAATGATATTCTTCTATTTCTCAGTAATCCCCTGATGTCTGTGCCTCGCTTAATCTAAGTTATTAATATATTTCGTGTATTTTCAGGCTATAAAATTAATTTCTCAAAATTGGAGGCTTTGCCAATGGGTGGCCTTGCTAGTATATCCCACTTATTGGACGGATCCCACTTTCCCTTTTGGTCGTCCCTGGAAGGTTTCTTATATTTAGGCATTTTTATTGCCCCAGTATTTGGTCAGTTATACAAGGCTAACTTTGTGCATTTACTGGAAAGGATAAGGCAGGACCTCCAGCGATAGGGAGACCTTCCAATTTCCTGGCTAGGTAGAATAGCACTAATTAAAATGAATGTCCTGCCCCATCTCTTATACCCTATGAGAATGCTTCAGGTGATGCTGCCGAGGCTGGCACTACGTAAATTATATGGCTGGTTGGGTTCCTCTATCTGGAATCATAGACGGCCTCTCATTAAGCTGAAGAAGCTACAGCTTCCATATGCAAGGGGAGGATTGGACTTCCCAGATTTAAGGAAATATCAGTTAAGTTCCCTATTCAGTTACATAGCCGATTGGGTCTTGTCTGACCCGCAATCAATCTGGCTGGATATCGAGGCTTCTCAAGTAAAATGCCCACTTATTAACCTTTTTATTTTCAGACCAGAGGAAAATCATCACGGATCACTGTAAAAACCCTATGATACTAAACACAATTAAAGTTTGGAATATAATGCGGCAAAATGAGGGCAATTCACATAAAAAATTCCCCTATGCTTCGATAGTGGGAGCATGGGGATTTCAGCTGGGGCTTACAGATGTCACTTTCAAACTCTGGAGATCCAGGGGTATCTCATGTTTAGGGGGTCTGTTTAAAGAAGGGGTCCTGATGTCTTTTG
>NW_025131530.1:0-1143 GCF_004010195.1 Chiloscyllium plagiosum
CTCCTTCCCATTACTGTAAATAACTTTCAACACACTCTCTTTGTAAACTCACCACTGCACCTCCACACCCCATTCTCCATCTCTCTCTTCCCTTCCACCTTTCCCATTTCTAAGTGGGAATGGAAGTAGTTTTGCAGTGTGTGAGGCACAGGAGGTAGGGATGATATTTGTTTGGGGAGTAGATATGGAGGAGGTACTGGAGGAAGTGTGGTTGTGGGTGTGGTATTGGGAGGGTTGTGGGGGTATTGGAGTTATCTTTGGAGGGCACTGGGATAATTTGGAGGGCATATTGGGGTGATTTGGAGATATTGATGATATTTTGGGAGAGTATTGGGATGATTTGGAGGCTATTGAGGTGATTTTTGGGGGGTATTGGCGTGATTTTGGCAGAGTATTGGGGCAATTTGGGGGATATTGGAGTGATCTGAAGTGTTGAGGCAATTTGGGGGGAATATTGGGGCAATTTAGGGTATATTCCAGGGAGTATTGGGATGGTTTTGGTGAGTATTAAGCGATTTGGTGAAATATTGTGGTGAGTACTGGCATGATTATGGAGAGGATCGGTGTAACTTTGGGCGAGTATTGGGTAAATTGGGGACATTGGAGTGATTTGGGGGAGTATTGGAGCGATATTGGGATAATGTTTGGGGATACTGGAGTGATTTGGGGAAAGTTTGGGGTGTGTTGGTGAGATTTTGGGGAGATAGTGAAATGATTTTGAGTGAATATGTGTGTGGGGGGGGGGTAGTGAAGGTCCTCACCTCCTGATTTTCTTTCAACGCCTCCGGCCCGCGCCGCCTCACACTTTGGCGCCTATCGCCACCCACTCCCTCCACGCTTCCAATATCGTTCCCGCCGCCGACACCCAAACCTCTCCAATCGCATCTGCGTTGAATGTCGAAGTAGCCGGCAGTATATTTCGGGGCCGGGGAGGGGTGGAGAAGTAGGACTGAGGGTGAGACACGAGGGACGATGATGGGGTGACGAATTAAAGACGTCGACAAATGGCGGAAGGTTATCGCTTCCTCCTCACGGTGGAAGCGTCACGGGGCCAAGCCTCTCCATTATCACATCAAAGTGGGGGGGAGAGAGGGGATGGAAACGATGTCATCACATATTGCAGCACGTAATGTGAAGGAGTTA
>NW_025131531.1:0-1143 GCF_004010195.1 Chiloscyllium plagiosum
AGGGACTGCTGTTCTCTATATTAAACACAGGGATTGCTGTTCTCTATATTAGACATCAGAACTGCTGTTCTCCATATTGTGCAAGGAACTGCTGTTGTCTATATTATCCACAGGGACTGCTGTTCTCTATATTCGATGTGGGAACTGTTGTTTTCTATATTACACACAGGTACTGCTGTTCTGTATATTAGACATGAAAACTGCTGTTCTCTATATTATACAAGGAACTGCTGTTTTCTATATTATCCACAGGGACTGCTGTTCTCTATATTATACAGAGGGACAGCTGTTCTCTATATTAGACCCTGGGACTGCTGTTCTCTATATTAGACATGGGAACTGCTGTTCTCCATATTATACAAGGAACTGCTGTTTTCTATATTATCCACAGGGACTGCTCTTCTCTATATTAGACGTGGGAACTGCTGTTCTCTATATTATATAGAGGGACAGATGTTCTCTATATTAGACCCTGGGACTGCTGTTCTCGATATCAGACATAGGAACTGCTGTTCTCTATATTATACAAGGAACTGCTGTTTTCTATATTATCCACAGGGACTGCTGTTCTCTATATTAGACGTGGGAACTGTTGTTTTCTATATTACACACAGGTACTGCTGTTCTGTATATTAGACATGGAAACTGCTGTTCTCTATATTATACAAAGGGACTGCTGGTCTCTATATTAGACAGGGGAACTGTTGTTCTCTATATTATACACAGGGACTGCTGTTCTCTATATTAGTCATGGGAATTGATGTTCTCTATGTTATACACAGGGACTGCTGTACTCTATATTTGTCATGGGAACTGCTGTTCTCTACGTTATACACAGGGACTGCTGTTCTCAATATTATACACAGGGACTGCTGTTCTCAATATTAGACATAGGAACTGCTCTTTTCTGTATTATACACAGCAACTGCTGTTCTCTATATTATCCACAGGAACTGCTGGTCTCTATATTATACACAGGAACTGCTGTTCTCTATATTAGACATGGAAACTGCTGTTCTCTGTGTTATAGACAGCGACTGCTGTTCTCTAGAGTAGACATGGAAACTGCTGTTCTCTGTATTATAAACAGGGACTGCTGTTCTCTTTATGTGACATGGGAACTGCTGTTCTCTATAATTAACA
>NW_025131532.1:0-1143 GCF_004010195.1 Chiloscyllium plagiosum
GGTTAAACTCCATCTCACAGTGATAAGGGTTAACCTCTCAGTGATCAGGGTTAAACACCATCTCACAGTGATCAGGGTTACCCTCACAGTGATCAGGGATAAACTCCATCTCACAGTGATCAGGGTTAACCTCACAGTGATCAGGGTTAAACTCCATCTCACAGTGATCAGGGTTAAACTCCATCTCACAGTGATCAGGGTAAATCTCACAGTGATCAGGGTTAAACTCCATCTCACAGTGATCAGGGTTAACCTCACAGTGATCAGGGTTAAACTCCATCTCACAGTGATCAGGGTTAACCTCACAGTGATCAGGGTTAAACTCCACCTCACAGTGATCAGGGTTAATCTCCATCTCACAGTGATCAGGGTTAACCTCACAGTGATCAGGGTTAAACTCCATCTCACAGTGATCAGGGATAACCTCACAGTGATCAGGGTTAAACTCCGTCTCACAGTGATCAGGGTTAAACTCCATCTCACAGTGATCAGGGTTAACCTCATAGTGATCAGTGTTAAACTCCATCTCACAGTGATCAGGGTTAAACTCCATCTCACAGTGATCAGGGATAACCTCACAGTGATCAGTGTTAAACTCCATCTCACAGTGATCAGGGTTAAACTCCATCTCACAGTGATCAGGGTTAAACTCACAGTGATCAGGGTTAAACTCCATCTCACAGTGATCAGGGTTAAACTCCACCTCACAGTGATCAGGGTTAACCTGACAGTGATCAGGGTTAAACTCCATCTCACAGTCATCAGGGTTAATCTCCACCTCACAGTGATCGGGGTTAACCTCACAGTGATCAGGGTTATCCTCACAGTGATCAGGGTTAAACTCCATCTCACAGTGATCAGAGTTAAACTCACAGTGATCAGGGTTAAACTCCATCTCACTGTGATCAGGGTTAATCTCCACGTCACAGTGATCAGGGTTAACTTCACAGTGATCAGGGTTATCCTCACAGTGATCAGGGTTAACCTCACAGTGATCAGGGTTAACCTCACAGTGATCAGGGTTAAACTCCATCTCACAGTGATCAGGGTTAATCTCCACCTCACAATGATCAGGGTTAAACTCCATCTCACAGTGATCAGGGTTGACCTCACAGTTATCAGGGTTAAACTCCATCTCACAGT
>NW_025131533.1:0-1143 GCF_004010195.1 Chiloscyllium plagiosum
GATAGAGAGTGTTTCAATGTCTTGGGTCTCTCTGTCTTGATGGCAGTTGTTCTGTCTGATTTTCAAAATGCCTGCCTTTTTTTAATATCCTCAGCATTGGATTGTCTCGTTGGTTCCATGTTGGCAAAACAATAAATTCAAACTCAATTGGGTTTTAGTATCCTGGGGCATAGTTTAAACTAACTGGTTAAATTTGATTTGTTGTCAAAACAGCAACCAACTCAGGAATCCATTTCACAGCCAAATGTTACATATTTTCAATTTTCCAGTACACTTTGCGACTGCTCTGGTAAGCTCTCAGTGCAGAACAGCAATCACTCTCTCTTAAAGATACAGTACACATCTTCAACTTCATAACTGTTACCATCACTGAATCCACTGAATCACTTGGCCAGAAACTCAAGTGGATTCATCATATAAACACAGTGGCTACAAAAGCAAGTCAGAGGCTAGGAATAATACAGTGAATACTGACTTCCTGACTCCCAAAGCCTGCTCACCAATCAGAAGGCCCAGCTCAGGTGAGCTGGAATAGTCAAGTGCAGCTTCAACAACATTCAAGAAACTTGACACTGTCCAGGACACAGCAACCCGTTTAATTGGCACCACATCCACAAATATCCATTCCCTTCACAACTGATGCTCAGTAGCAGCAGCGTGTACAATCTACAAGATGCACTATCAAAATTCACCAAAGAACCAGAGACAGCATCTTCCAAACCCAGGACCAGTTCCATCTCATAGGACGTGGGCAGCAGATAAATGGAAAAACTCCTCCCCCCCAGCAAGATCTGCTCTAAGTCACTCATCATCCTGACTTGGAAATATATCACCATTCCTTCATTCTTGCTGCATCAAAATCCTGGAATTCCCTTCCTAACAGCATTGTGGGTCAACCCACAGCAAGTGGACTTAAGCAGTTCAAGAAGGCAGCTCACCACCACCTTTACAAAGGCAACTAGGGAGAGGTGTTAAACATGGGTGGTATGGTGGCTTAGTCGTTAGCACTGCTGCCTCACAGTGCCAGGGACCCGGGCTTGATTCCAGCCCCAGGTGACTGTCTGTGTGGAGTTTACACATTCTCCCCGTGTCTGTGTGGGTTTCTTCCGGATGCTCCAGTTTCCTCCCACAGTCCAAAGATGT
>NW_025131534.1:0-1143 GCF_004010195.1 Chiloscyllium plagiosum
ACAAACTGTCACCAGAGGCTGGAATTGAACCTCCGTCCCTGGTGATATGAGGCAGCAGGGCTAACCACGGAGCCAACTTGGAAACTCGACACAAACAGTCACCCAAGGGAGGAATCAAAGCCAGGTCCCTGACGCTGTGAGGCAGCAGTGCTACCCACTGAGCCACCATGCCATCCCTAGGAGAATCTCAGCAGGTTTTCAGCCATTGTGACTGTGCTGTCTCTTTCAGACAATTTCACCCCAATCCTGCAGATTCCCGACAACTTTGTGCAAGATCATGTTGGACATCACTTCCCATCAACTGAATGCAGACATGGGGAGTTTTATAATGTAGATTAGAAGTAAAGTTGACAAAGGGCAAGCTATGCAAAGGTAGCTAGCCCAGATAGGACTTGAACCCACAATCCCTATCATAGGAAGCCAATACATTATCCATTATCCATTAGGTCACTGGATCTACATGCTTGTTGTTAAACTGGCAGCCTTTCAATACTGCACCCTGATGGCTCATATTGTGTTTTTCTCAGTTTTATACTCTCACATATTGTTTTTTACCCCTTCCATCTCGTGCTAAAAAATTGGCTGTTTGATAAATCGATCTTACCTCCGATTTGTCCCCAAACGGACAGACAAGAAATCCACCAAACTCCAACATTGCACAGCTCAAGTCTGAGGAAAATGGAGCAGACAGGAAAATAGCAAAGGGCTCAATGTTATTTTGTGCACCACTTTCAAGATATTTGCAGTTACTGGGAAAGGAGGAAGTGGAGATGTTGCAAAAAGCTGCATTGAGGACAAATCAACAGGATCTTAGCAGGCATTCAGCCCATTGTGGCTGTGCTGTCTCTTTCAGACAATTCACCCCAAGATCTCCCAAGTCCTGGAATTATCTTGTGCAAGTTTCTACTAAACAGCATTCGCCATAATCTCAGCACAGGCACAATGATTTTGAACAGAGTAGTTTGAAAAATAAAGTCAATTTGGATCGTGATGAAGTTGGCATGGGACGAAAGTCAGCTACAAAGACTAAGCTTAAAACGTAAGCAGCCAGGAGGGGAATTAAACCCACAATCCCACACTTAGGAGGACAGTGGTTTACCCAATATGCTACTGGGGCACACATAGGCATTTGCCAGTGTAAAG
>NW_025131535.1:0-1143 GCF_004010195.1 Chiloscyllium plagiosum
ATTTCCCAAATCCCTCCCATTTGTTGCTATTTAAACTGTTGGTATTTAAACCCTGACATCCAGCTTTAATTGTTCAGTTTTAATGTGAATAACTGTCCCATATCTTCCTCTTATCTTGAATGTTGCTTACCCGAGAGCATCATCTTCCAACATTAAGAAGCTGAGAAACAATGTTCGAAAAATGCATAGCTTGCATTTTATTTAACTTCCCAGTATCCTGTCCTGTGCTCCATGTTGGATAGTGGGGTTTGAGGAGTTTTCAGGCAGAACTTTGTAACTTGCTCTGTGCCTATCCATTGAACGCCTGTGTTTACCACTCACTGCTGATCGTGTGCTCAGTTACATGAGGAAACCCCTCAACTGTTACTGATTCAGACCAGGCTTCCTACATGCATTTGAAAATCATTTGAATTAATTCTAGTTTTGGTACATTCGTGGAAATGTTGAGGACGGTTTCCTGGAGGTTGTGCTTTAAACTGCTGTGGGTCATTCAAGAAGACCAGAGGCTTTGGTGACCTACTCTGGAAGGGTTATGGGGGCTGCAGTTAGAGCATCTGGGTCTGCAACATGAACAATGAATGGAGCAGGGGCTACAGAGAGCGGAATGAAGAATTCACAATCAGATCAGCCGTGGTGTTAGAGAATCTTGGAGCAGGATTGCATGGCATGCTCATGCAACGTATTCAGATATTTCTGTCAGTAACAAGACAATTCAGCTTCACTCCCAGTGACCCATACTGATAGGGAGTGAGTCATCTCCTTGTGTTCCTGCGTAACAGGACCCTGGGGTCTCACTCGCCCCTTGAATTCCCCCGTTCCTGTCTCGAGCAGTTGAGTGACTGCCTCCTGTTCCTGTATCCCAGTCTGGAGCAGTTGAGTGAATCCCTCTTGTTTCTGTGTCCCAGTATCGACCATTTGAGTGACTTCCTCCTGTTGCTGTGTCCCACTCTCGAGCAGTTGAATTTCTGCCTCCTGTTACTGTGTCACAGTATCGTACAGTGGAATGACTGCCTCCTGTTCCTGTGTCCCATTCTCGAGCAGTTGAGTGACTGCTTCCTGTTCTTGTGTCCCAGTCTCGAGCAGTTGAATGAATGCCTCCTGTTCCTGTGCCCCAGTATCGAGCAGCCGAGTGACACCCTCCTG
>NW_025131536.1:0-1143 GCF_004010195.1 Chiloscyllium plagiosum
TCACAGGCCTCCCGTCTGAAAAACAACCCTCCACCAGCACCCTCTGACTTCTACCTTTGAGCCAGTTCTGTATCCAAATGGCTAGTTCTCCCTATATTCCCTGAGATCTAAACTTGCTAATCAATCTCCTTGTCGAAAGCCTTACTGAAGTCCATATAGATCACATCTACCGCACTGCCCTCATCAATTCTCTTTGTTACTTCTTCAAAAAACTCAATCAAGTTTGTGAGACATGATTTCCCACGCACAAAACCATGTTGACTATCCCTAATCAGTCCTTGCCTTTCCAAATACATGTACATCCTGTCCCTCAGGATTCCCTCCAACAACTTGCCCATCATCGAGGTCAGGCTCACTGGTCTATAGCACCCTGGCTTGTCCTTATCACCCTTCTTAAACAGTGGCACCATGTTAGCCAACCTCCAGTCTTCCAGCACCTCACCTGTGACTATCGATGATACAAATATCTCAGCATGAGGCCCAGCAAACACTTCTCTAGCTTCCCACGACCTGATCAGGTCCTGGGGATTTATCTGCTTTTACGCATTTCAAGACTTCCAGCACTTTTTCCTCTGTAATATGGACATTAGGCAAGATGTCATTATCTATTTCCCTACAGTCTATATCTTCCATATCCTTTTCCACAGTAAATACTGGTGCAAAATACTCATTTAGTATCTCCCCCATTTTCTGCGGCTCCACACAAAGGCCACCTTGCTGATCTTTGAGGGGCCCTATTCTCTCCCTTTTGTCCTTAATGTATTTGTAAAAACCCTTTGGATTATTCTTATTCTATTTGCCAAAGCTATCTCATGTCCCATTTTTGCCTCCTGATTTCCCTTTTAAGTCTACTCCTATTTCCTTTATACTCTTCTAAGGATTCACTCGATCTATCCTGTCGATACTTTACATATGCTTCCTTCTTTTTCTTAAGCATCCCCTCAATTCCTTTAGTCATTCCCTATATCTACCAGCCTTCCCTTTCACCCTGACAGGAATATACACTCTCTGGATTCTCATTATCTGATTTCTGAAGTCTTCCCATTTTCCAGCTGTCCCTTTACCTGCGAACATCTGCCCCCAATCAGCTTTCGAAAGTTCTTGCCTAAGACTGTTAAAATTGGCCTTTCTCCAATTTAGAAC
>NW_025131537.1:0-1143 GCF_004010195.1 Chiloscyllium plagiosum
ACCAACTAGCCACGAAACGACATGACCAGCTATTCTTAGTAACCACACACTCAGATGACAAGCAACATGAGTTTGATTGGGACAACACTACTAATATAGGACAAGCAAAAACAGAGAACAGCCAGGGAATTCCTAGAGGCATGGCACTCATCCACAGATTCAATCAATAAATACATCGATCTGGACCCAATATACCGGCCACTGCAGCGGACAGCCGGAACTGACAACCGGAAGTAGCAGATACAAATTACTTTTAATGCCGGAGGAAACAATACAGAAGCGCTTCACATGAGCCTCCCAAGCACTGAGGATGTCACCTAGACAGGGGACGAAACGTCTGCAACACAAATTCCCAGATCGGCGAACAGAACCACGACTTACAATTTCACCTGCCATCCATGGTTCCTTAATCTTTCCGTTTGTATTCCTCATTTTCACAGGCACATGTGCGTCCTGCACTCTAATCAAACTCTCTTGAAAAGCCTCGCACACATCAAATGTGAATTTACACTCAAAAAGCTCATCCCAATCCACACCCCCAGATCGTGCTGAATTCTGCTGTCGTTGTCCTTCCCCCAGTTTAGCTCTTTTCCTTTAATACCATTGTCGTATTTGGCCACGAGGATTCTAAAAGTTACGGAAGTGTGATCACTATTCCCTAAATAATCCCCAGCTGAAATTTGAACAACCTGGCCAGGTTCGTTCCTCAACATAATTTCCAGTCTAACCCGATTCCAAGCGGTACTATTTACATACTGCTTTATAAAACTCACCTGGATGTTTCTAACAAGTTTTGCTCCATCAAGACCTCTAACACGAGTCATTCCCAGTCAGTGTTGGGATAATTAAAATCTCCCATTTCCAACATCTTGTTGCTCGTTTAACTTTCCATAATCAGTATATGTATTTATGCCTCTCTCTCACGATCGCGTTCGAAGGCCTCCAGTACAACCGCAGCATTTTTAACCACACTCTTCCTATTTCTGTGCTCTGCCCATATTGCCTCACTGCACGAGTCCTCCATGTGCCCTCCTTCAAAGAAAAGAACAAAGACAATTTACAGCCCAGGAACAGGCCCTTCGGCCCGCCAAGCCTGAGCCGATCCAAATATACTGTCGAAACCTGTTGGTCAATTCCTAAAAA
>NW_025131538.1:0-1143 GCF_004010195.1 Chiloscyllium plagiosum
AGGATGAGATTTCCGAATACTTGCAAGTATTTGATAATTCATTGCAAAGTCACTATTGTTTCATCAAGGGAAGTTCATGCGTGATAAAGCTGTGGGAATTCTTTGAAGAGGAAATAAGCAGGCTTGACCAAGCACAACAATGATTCACCTGGATCTCAAGAAGACCTTGGATAAGGTGTCACACAGGAGATGTCTTAGTACGATTACAGAGACATGAGGGAGGAGCTGGGTATAATTGACTGGGAGAAGGGCCGAGCAGGAAAGGCAATGCAACAGCAATGACAGGAGACTTTTGGATTTTTGATAGAGGCAAGGTAGTGGCATTGTTAGAAACTTGGCTGTCTGGCAGAAAGCAGAGAGTGGGGATAAAATGGTCGTTATCATGATGGCAGCCGATGAAAAGTGGTGTTCCACAAGGCTCAGTGTTGGAATGGTAACTTTTTACTCATTACACTAACAATCTAGATGAAGGAATTGAAAGCATTCTGGCTAAGTTTGCAGATGATGAAAAGATAGGAAAATCGACAGGTCGTGTTGAGGAGGCAGAGAGGCTAAAGAAGGATTTCAACATGTAAAGAGATTGGCAAATGCATTCCAGTGTTGGAAAGTGTGACGTCGTGAACTTTGGCACAAAGAATAGCGGCATGGTCTATTTTCTAAATTGGGAGAAATTTCAGAAATCTGAAGTGCAAATGGATTTGGGAGTTCTAGTGTAGGGTTCTCTCAAGGTAAGCTTGCAGGTTGTGGCAACATCCAGGGCCAAAGGGCCTGTATTGCGCTGTATTTTTCTATGTTCTATGTTTCTATGTTTAGGAGTACAATAGCATTTATTATTGATGACATTTAGTATGAGAGGAATTGATTATAAAACTGGTTGCATACGGCTCTGGTAAGACCATATTTGGAGTATTGTGCGTACTTTTGAGTGCGTATCTCAGGAAGGATGTACTGGCCCTGGAGTGTGTTCACAGGATCTTCACGAGAATGGTCGTAGCAATGAAAAGCTGATCGTATGAGGAATGTTTGAGGAGTCTGGATCTATACTCAATAAAGTTTAGAAGAATGAAAAGAATTGTAACGGAAGCATGCAAAATACCGAATAACCTGGACAGAGTAGATATTGATAGATGTTTCCATTGGACG
>NW_025131539.1:0-1143 GCF_004010195.1 Chiloscyllium plagiosum
TGATTTTAGAAAGATTACATTGAATTTCTTTCAAGAACTTTCATTATTCTGTGATTCCCACATTATCAAACTCCCCAAATTATTCTTAAAGGAGAAAACTTTGCAAAGCCTGAAATAAATATTCGACAATAGACTAAAGAACAAGGAGTTCAGGAGGAGGAGACACAGTGGTTTATAGTTGGTGTGTGGGAAGGTGTCTGGCCTCCAGCACTGCTTTACCCAAGTGTCTGAGGCTGTGTCTGTGTCTCTGATCGCCTCCAGAAACTCAGGGTCTAGTCTTGAAGGCAGTAATGGTCACACAGACACATGCTGCAGAGCTGTGCAGATGTATACACATAACACCATACATATCTCAACATCAATCATCGGGCAGAGAAGGGAAACCATCTCATTACACCCAAACATTCGGTCTGAGCAGGTACAATGATTCAGGATGATCACTCCTGGATGAGGAGAGTTTGTGAATGCACCATAAAGAGCTGTGCATTGGTTGAATGACTGTCGAACCGACCTGACTGCATGGAGAGATTTGCACATGAGCACAGATGTTAAGGTGAATATCTTTGGAGTTTTCTTAGTTAACCCACAGATCGAATTATTACATACATTTCTTCACAAAAGTGGTGATTCCTCTGCTAACTCACTCAATGGAACATCTGAACCCAGGAAAGAAAAGGCAGGAATCATTCAGAGACAGGACAATGAGAGCTTCGGATTCTCATAGAATCCCTACAATGTGGAAGCAGGCCATTCAGCCCATTGAGTCACCATCAATTCTCCGTAGTGTATCCCACCCAATCCATGTATTTCCCATAGCCAATCCACCCAACCTACACATCATTGAACACAGACATGGGGAGAATGTACAAACTCCACCCAGCCAATCACCCCAGGGTGGAACCAAACCCAGGACCCACACAGCTCTGAGGAAGCTGTGCAAACCACTGAGCCACCATGTCACCCATGTTGCTCCTTACTTCTCTCTTGGCAGGAAAATGTCAACAAATATTATGATGGCACTAAGTTCTGACACCATTTACAAACAAATAATCCCACTCATTTGAACATACACATTCCGAATTTCAACAGCATGGTAAAACATCAAATGGATACCAGTGTGTGATGGAGTGTGTGTGGGTCTCA
>NW_025131540.1:0-1143 GCF_004010195.1 Chiloscyllium plagiosum
AAATTTTAGCAAATTGCCACAATCACAGAAGCACACTCTGTAGAGTCAAAAATACAATCTATATTAGTCCCACTTTCATACATTAGGCCCATAGACGTGAGTGTTATGACGCTTTAAGTCCTTGTCCACGTACCTTTTAACGGGCTGTGAGATGACCCACAACAACTGCCCTCTCAAAAAGTGTATTCCAGACACTAACATCTTTTGGATTAAAAGGCCATCCTGAAATCATCTCTAAACCTCAAACCCTTCACTTTTAAAGTGTGCACCTTTGTTCTTGACCCTCTCACTTAAAGGTTTCGCTGCTCTCTATCCACCCTGTCCATGCCCTTCGTAATCTAACCCTTCTGAATCACGTTCCCCTCAGCCTTCTCTGCTCCAAAGTAAACAAGCCGAGCGCATCAAGACTCTCTCCATAGCTGATATGCTCTATTCCAGCGAATATCCTGATGAATCTCCTCTGCACCACTTTCAGTGCAATCACATTTTCCTGTAATGTGGATCCCTGAACTGCACACAGTCTTCCATCTTCGACTAACCAAAGTGCTATCTAGCTCTTGAAATCCATTCCTCGATTCGGAATTACTTCTGCAATTACTTCTTAACTAATCTATTACCCAGTCCCGTCACACTCAGGGATGTGTGGAGAAGCACACTCTGAACTTCCGAGTCTGCTGCCATTTATTGAATCCTCCCCTGTCTGGTTCCTTCTTCCAAAGTGCATCACCTCATATTTATCATATTTATTCCATCTGCCATTGATCTGCCCATCTGACCATTCCAGTAACGTAAGACCAGTACTGCATCTTCCAGTAACGTAAGACCTTCCTCCTCACTGCCAACCACTCGAGTAATCTATGTGTCAAAAACAAACTTAATTATTACACTCACCCAATTTCCCTTCACATTCACATCCATATCATTTATGAATACCACAAGTAATAAGGGACACAGAACTGACACACGAACAGTCTTGGACAACCACCTATTTTCTGCAATAGTTTCTCGAACACTGATCTAATACTCATTGGTCTGTAGTTACCTGGTCAATCTCTACAACCCTTCCCATAAAGGGTGTTCTCCAGTCCTCGGCACCTTACCAGTGACCACATTATATTTAAACATTTGCATCAGCGCATTTCA
>NW_025131541.1:0-1143 GCF_004010195.1 Chiloscyllium plagiosum
CCTATTCCTGCCCTCACTAGCTCGGAGCACCGGAAGTAATTCAGATATTACTACTCTTGAGGACCTCCTTTTTAAATTTCTGCCTAACTCTCTGTAATCTCCCTTCAGAATCTCAATCTTTTTCCTTCCTATGTTGTTGGTTCCAATGTGGACAATGACCACTCGCTGGCCCCTCTCTCTCGTGAGAACATTCTGCACCCTCTCTGAGACATCCTTGATCCTGGAACCAGGGAAACAACACACCATTCTGCTTTTCCGCTGCTGGCCACAGAAACGTCTGTCTCAAACTAACGAATCCCCTAACACAATTGATCTCTTGGAAACCGACGTACCCCTCATTGCATTAGAGCCAGTCTCAATACCAGAAACTTGGCTGTTCATGCTATGTTCCCCTGAGAATCCATCAACTCCTACATTTTCCAAAACAGCATACCTGTTTGAAATGGGAATATCCATAAAAGACTCCTGCACTAGCTGCCTACCTCTCTTACCTTTCCTGGAGTTAACCCATCTATGTGACTGTATCTGAGACTTTCCCCCCTTCCTATAACTGCTATACATCACATACTGTTGCTGTTGCAAATTCCTCATCGCTTCTAACTGTCTCTCCAACTGATCCATTCGATCTGATAAGATTCGTAGCCAGCAGTATCTATGGCAGATATAATCCGCAGTAACTCTTAAACTCTCTTTAAACTCCCACATTTGATAAGAAGCACATATCACTCTATTAAAGGCCATTTTTGCTCCTTCACAATCTACAGACCCAGAAAATAACACCGTATTATTCCTCTACAAACACTGCCCCAGGTTAAATTAATAGTTATGGCTTATATTTTAAGTTTAATCAAGAGACATATTTCCAAAAACATATAATCAAGAAAGAACCAACTCTTCTCACTACTGCAGATTCGCTGTAGCCACACTTAAAACAACAATTAACTTATCTGATTCTGTGCTGTGAACTTCGCCCAACAGTTCCTCTATGATCAGTACTGAATTTCACTGTCTGATAATTTTCCTAGGTGCCCCACGATGTCCAGCGATACACAAATTCAAACATCAAAGGCAGTAACTGTGCAGGTTCTCTCTCTCCTGCAGTGACCTCACCATGTGCTTCCTTTGTCTGTTCTTTTCCCTTTT
>NW_025131542.1:0-1143 GCF_004010195.1 Chiloscyllium plagiosum
TCCACGTCTTTGCAGTTGCAGTTTTCTTCTGTCGTGTCTTCCGGTTAAAATTAATTTGATTACAAACTTATTCCTGTCTCTCCCTGGACCTATGACAGGTGTAAAATGTAAACTCAGTTTTATTGTAAAATACAGTCGTCACAGATTTATGTAATCTATTCCAGCATAACCTCTACCCTCACACTAGGCATAGCATTGTGCTATGAGTGACCGTGAAGTGACATTTTCATTGAACAATTTTGATTGTAGAGCTTTCTGAGCAGAAATCGTTCCCATCTTCATCTTCTCCAAACTGCAGTGTACCGACGTTTTGACCCAGTGACGGAAGCCATATTTGCCCCCGATGAGGGCAATATATTAGTTCTGTGTTCACATAGGAAGATGCAAAAAATCGTCCAGAAATATTACTGCTCAGAGTTACTGCTGGCATTGAGAATCTATAGCGTATTAGAAAATATGAATAGAAGTTACTGTTAAGCCTGTTTGAAGCAAAGGTTGGTAAGTTACTGCGTCAGATGAGACACATTCCAGAGTATTCACGCAGGTGGCAATAAGCTAGGAAAACAGATACAGAGTCAATCAGCATTGAAATAGACCCTTCAACGTAACAACTCTATGATTACCATAATCCTAAGTAACCGAGTCACACCTGCCGATGCTGGGCCCATATCCCTCCAAACCATTCCTATTCATTCCTTTCAATGTCGTAACCACAAGAAATAATGACTGAATATCCTTAAAAACTTATTTGACTGAAAAGTCTGTTTCCTGTCAACCGCAAAGTAACTTTAACAACCGGAAATATTGAAAATGGGATGGAGAGGGTAAACAAATCATGTCTAAATATTGGACAAATTGATGTCACTGTTGAGGAAATTATTGGAATCTGTGAGAAGGAACGTGATAAATAGATACGTTGGGAATCATGATATGACTTGACAGATTCAGTGCAGCTTCAGGAAAGGGAAATCATCTGTGAGAAACATATCGAGTTGATGTCAGGTGAGGCGTCCACAAATGAGAACCTACTGGCAGCCGTGTATTTGTATTAGCAGAATATTTTCGACGTGTTTGTTGACAGGTGAGCGACAGTATATGGGTAAAGGGGGTATACACTACATGGATTGTGAAGTTGTTAGCCGA
>NW_025131543.1:0-1143 GCF_004010195.1 Chiloscyllium plagiosum
TTTGGCATTTCTTAAAAGAACATTTCTTTTTCATTTGTAATCGCAAGACTGCAGGAACCGTCTAATTGCAGGAGGTGAAGTTCACAGGAGATGAAAATAATGCCAAGGGCTGGACCATTCCCATTGTGAAGGTAGGTGAGCTCAGCTGGGGCTGTGTAACTAAGCACAGAGAAGACTGAGTGAGAAACTGATTAAGATTCACATATTATGAAGAGGATAGATATGTATGACAAGGATGAGGCTTTTCGGGAAGGAATAATAACCAGTGACATAGTTGAAAAGCAGGAGAAAAGCGGTTTAGAGGAGATTTAGGAAGAACGCCTTCACCCATAGAGTGTTGTTAATCTGGAATTTCTTATCTGAACGTGTGGTAATGCTAAGTGTTATGAGGACATTTCAGCAATATGTAGCCGAAGACTTGAACATCCAGCGCACACGTGGATCAGGACCAGATATTTAAAAGTGTGACGAGGTCAGACAGACGTGAGATGGGTGTCCCGAACGAAATCTTTCGAAGGCAAATTTTGTGCTGAAAACTGGGTGAGGCCGCGACTCTGTGGTGCAATGGAAAGGGCGTTGAATTTCTACGCCTTTCTTAAGACTGCCATTCAAAAGTTGTGGATGCAAATCTCATCAGAGTCGAGTTTTAGTTTATGGTTTGAAAGGTGTTCAGACCAGATTCGGTTGCTCATCTGCAAAACCAATAACATTCATGCAAAAACCCAACTGTCTCGAAATGCAACATTTTCCTCTCAGCGATGAATAACTTCGATGTCTATTTATGATAAATATGTGTTAGCCACTTGGCAACACGATGCTATGGATACACTGGAAAAAGACATAAACGTGCTGTGTGAGCTATGATGGTAAAGAATGGCGTGGCGGGGCAGGAGCGGTGTTAAGAATGGCCTACGTCTGCTCCTTTCTGCTTGAGTCTTTTCTGGCCCAGGTTTTTAAACAATCACAATGAGAACAATGTGAAGCTAAACCAATTAATATTTTCTGTCTCACCTCCACTTCGCTACCCTCCAAGCTGGAATAGATAGCTCCTGTTTCAGCTTTAGGTCAGGCAGTGGAGGATTCCCTATCAGGCTGAACATCCCTTCACAGAGGTTTCTAAGTGGACACATGGAGCAAGCGATT
>NW_025131544.1:0-1143 GCF_004010195.1 Chiloscyllium plagiosum
TGCACAATGAAACAGTGAACAGAACGCAAGTACGTCCTTGAATAGAAGCAGAGGGAGTTAGACCATAGAACATAGAACATAGAACATTACAGCGCAGTACAGACCCTTCGGCACTCGATGTTGCGCCGAGCTGTCATACCAATCTGAAGCCCATCTTACCTACACTATTCCATGTTCGTCCATATGCTTGTCCAATGACGACTTAAATGTACTTAAAGTCGGCGAATCAACTACCATTGCATGCAAAGCATTCCACACCGTTACTACTCTCTGAGTAAAGAAACTACGCCTGACATCTGTCCGATATCTATCACCCTTCAATTTGAATCAATGCCCCCTCGTGCTGGTCGTCACCATTCTTGGAAGAAGGATCTCCCTGTCCACCCTATCTAACCCTCTGATTCTGTTATATGTTTCTATTAAGTCACTTCTCAACCTTCTTCTCTCTAACGAAAACAACCACAAGTCCCTCAGCCTTTCCTCGTAAGACTTTCCTCCTTACCAGGCAACATCCGAGTAAATCTCCTCTGCACCTTTTCTAAAGCTTCAACATCCTTCTTATAATGCGGTGACCAGAACGGTACACAATATTCCAAGTGCAGTCGCACTCGAGTTTTGTACAGCTGTAGCATAACCCCATGGTTCCAGAAGTCGATTCCTCTATTAATAAAAGCTAAAACACTGTATGCCTTCTTAACAACCCTGTCCACCTGGGTGGCAAAGTTCAAGGATCTCTGTACCTGAACACCGAGATCTCTCTGCACATATACACTGCCCGGAAACTTTCTGCAACTGTAATACTGTCCTTGACCAACAATGCTCCACACCCCCCTCTTTTACATTCTTCTCTGTTCTTACTGAAACATCTAAATCCTGGATCCTGCAACACCCATTTCTGACCCTGTTCTATTCGGGTCTACGGAATGGCCATAAAAATGAATTCCCAGGTTCCAACCCATGCTGTAAGTTTAACCACCTTATTCCGGATGCTCCTGGCATTGAAGTAGACACACCTCAAACCATCTTCTTTCTTGCTGGTGTCATCTTGCGTTCATGAAACTTGATTTTGTACCTCCCTACACTCAACCTTTTCTTTACTTGAACTACAATTTTGGTTCCCATCCCGCTGCTGGACTAGTTTAA
>NW_025131545.1:0-1143 GCF_004010195.1 Chiloscyllium plagiosum
CAGGCTAGAATTCAGCAAAGGAAAATCAAGAGGATAATCAAGTGGGGACAAATAGAGTACAAGAGTAAATGTTCAACTAACAAAAAAGCAGACTATGTTTTTATAAAGTAGGTTCTTTCAAAAAGATACATAGGCACCATACAGACAGAATAAAAAAGAAAATGGCAGAAAAAAAGAAAATGGCAAAACAAAAACAGAATTAATGTCGGTTGGATCTTCACAGAAGACAAGAAAAAAAAACTTTCCAGAGATGTTAGGGCTAGTGGGGAGGAAGAATTGTAAGAAACTACTATTGGCATAAAAAAAATTGGAATTAATTGAATTCAAAATTGATATCAGAGGGCCTGATAATGTACATTCCAGGGTACCAAATGAGGTGGCCATGGAAATAGCAGGTCTTCCAAAATTCAATAGATTCTGGAACAGTCCTAACAGATTGAAGAGTGGCAGATGTAGCCTCATTATTTTAAAAAGGAAGAAGGGCAAAACCAGGAATAACAGACAGGTTAGCCTATCAGTACTAGGGAAAATGCTGGCATCCATCATAAAGAATGAAGAATGAAAAATACCAACAAGATTACACTAAGTAATCTAATCTAATCTAAAAGGAGGGAGATCCAGTTGATGAGGTGGATTTGATTTTCAGATAACTTTTGAGAATGTCATGTGAGAAGTGATTCAGTCAACTGTTTCATTGGAGTTTTAAAATAAAAAAAAAGGGGCAGGGACATGGAAAGGAGCAGGAGTTAGTAGAGTCAAAGATGTACAGCATGGACACAGTCCCTTTGGTCCAACTCATCCATGCTTACCAGATATCTTAACTTAATCAAGTCCCATCTGGCAGCACTTGGCCCATACCCCTCTAAACCCTTCCTATTCACAGACCCATCCAGATGCCTTTTAAATGTTATAACTGTACCAACCTCCACCACTTCCTCTGGAAGGTCATTCCATAGACACACTACCCACTGCGTGAAAATGTTGCCCCTTAGGTCCTTTTTAAACTTTTCCCCCCTACCCTGAAACTGATGCCCTCTAGACCTGGACTCCCCCACCCCAGGGAAAAGATCTTGTCTATTTCCCCTACCCATGTCCCTGAGGATTTTATAAATCTCTATAATATCACCCTTCAGCTTCCAACAT
>NW_025131546.1:0-1143 GCF_004010195.1 Chiloscyllium plagiosum
CCAAGGAAATTTGGCAAATTGGATCCACAATGGCTGAGTGGCGGGAAGCAGAGGATGATGGTTGAGATGTGCTTCTGTAACTGGAAGCTTGTGCCCAGTGGGATCTTGCAGAGACCAGTATTGGGTCCTCGCAGTTTCTAGGTTTATAGAAATAACTTTCACTTGAAAGTTTGAGGATTGATCAGTGAGTTCACGGATGATATGAAACCTAGTGTGATGGCAAACTGTGAGGAAGATAGAATTTGACCATAGGAGGACAAACATGGTAAGGGAATACATGATGAACTATCGGACCCTGGGAAGCACTGAAGATCAGAGGGACCTTGTTGTACATGTCCACCAGTCACTTAAACACCGGGACAGGGTGCTAAAATTGCCTTTCCTTGTTAAGCACAGAGTTTGAGCTGAGAAGTTCTGTCGGAACTGTCGAAAACATTGGCTCGGGGACAGCTAGCTTGTTGTCTGCATTTCTGAAATTCACATTTAAGGAGGGATATGCTCGCAGTCGAGACTTGGAAGGATGTTGTCTGAGCTGGAGAGCTTCAGTTATAAAGAGAGACTGGAAAGATTGGGTCATTTTCCTTAGACCAGAGAGATTGAGAGGGGAGTCGCAGGTCGATAGGATAGTGAAGAAGGCATTTTGTATGCTTTCCCTTATTGGTCAGAGCATTGAGTAAAGGAGTTTGGAGGTCATGTTGTGGTTGTTCAGGACATTGGTTTGGCCACCTTTGGAGTGTTGTGTGCAATTCTGCTCTGATTCCTGTAGAAAGGATGTTGTGAAATTTGAAAGGGTTCAAAAAAGATTTACAAGGGTGTTGCCAGGTTTGGAGGGTTTGAACTACAGGGATGGCGGAATAGGCTGGAGCTGTTTTCCCTGGAGTGTTAAAGGCTGAGGAGTGACCTTCCAGACGTTTATAAAATCATGCAGGCTTGGATCGGGTAAACAGACAAGGTCTTTTCCCTGGGGTGTGGTAGTCCAGAACTAGAGGGCATAGGTTCAGGGTGAGAGGGGAAAGATTTACAAGGTCCTAAAGGCCAATTTTTATGCAACAGGCCGTGCGTGTATGCAAGAGGAAGTGCAGGCCAGTACGCGGCTAATAACATATAAACGATATCGGGAGGGGTATTAGAAAACTCCACCAC
>NW_025131547.1:0-1143 GCF_004010195.1 Chiloscyllium plagiosum
GAGTGATTACAGTGTGATAAGGGAGTGATTACAGTGCGCTGAGGGAGTAATTACCGAGTGATGAGGGAGTGATTACAGTGTGATGAGGGAGTGATTCCAGTGTGCTGAGGGAGTGATCACTGAGTGATGAGGGAGTGATTACTGTGTGATGAGGGAGTGATTACAGTGTGATAAGGGAGTGATTACAGTGTGCTGAGGGAGTGATTACTGAGTGATGAGGGAGTGATTACAGTGTGATGAGGGAGTGATTACAGTGTCAAGAGCGAGTGATGACAGTGTGATGAGGGAGTGATTACAGTGCTCTGAGGGAGTGATTACAGTGTGATAAGGGAGTGATTACAGTGCGATGAGGGAGTGATTACTGTGTGATGAGGGAGTGATTCCTGTGTGATGAGGCAGTGATTACAGTGTGATGAGTGATTGATTTCTCTGTGATGAGGGAGAGATTATAGTGTGCTGAGGGAGTGATTACTGTGTGATGAGGGAGTGATTACACTATGCTGAGGGGGTGATTACAGTGTGATGAGGGAGTGATTATGTGTGATGAGGGAGTGATTACAGTGCGCTGAGGGAGTGATTACAGTGTGATGAGGGAGTGATTACAGTATGATAAGGGAGTGATTACTGTGTGATGAGGGAGTGATTCCTGTGTGATATGGGAGTGATTACAGTGTGATGAGGGAGTGATTACAGTGTGATAAGGGAGTGATTACAGTGCAATGACGGAGTGATTACACTGTGTTGTGGGAGTGAATACAGTGTGATAAGAGAGTGAATACAGTGCGATGAGGGAGTGATTACAGTGTGATGAGGGAGTGATTACAGTTTGCTGAGGGAGTGATTACAGTGCGATGAGGGAGTGATTACAGTGTGATAAGGGAGTGATTACAGTGTGATGAGGGAGTGATTACAGTGTGATAAGGGAGTGATTACAGTGTGCTGAGGGAGTGATTACAGTGTGCTGAGGGAGTGATTACTGAGTGATGAGGGAGTGATTACAGTGTGATGAGGGAGTGATTACAGTGCGCTGAGGGAGTGATTACAGTGTGATAAGGGAGTGATTACAGTTTGCTGAGGGAGTGATTACAGTGTGATAAGGGAGTGATTATTGTGTGATGAGGGAGTGATTACAGTGCGATGAGG
>NW_025131548.1:0-1143 GCF_004010195.1 Chiloscyllium plagiosum
TCCGTTTGGAGGTGGCGGAAATGTCGGCGGATGATTTGGTTTATGGGAAGGGTGGAAGGTGAGCACCAGGGGCATTCTGTCCTTGTTACGGCTGGAGGGGTGGGGTCTGAGGGCGGAGGGGTGGGATGTGGGGCTGGAGGGGTGGGGTCTGAGGGCGGAGGGGTGGGATGTGGACGAGATGCGTTGGAGGGCATCTTTAACCACGTGGGAAGGGAAATTGCGGTCTCTAAAGAAGAAGGCCATCTGGTGTGTTCTGTGGTGGAACTGGTCCTCCTGGGAGCAGATACGGCGGAGGCAGAGGCTTATCAGAATATTGTTAATGAATGACATCCTTCCTTTTCCCACTGACCAGTTGTATTGGACAACTTGTGTGATATCAAAGAGCAAATGATAGTGCATGCATTTTTCTTAAAGTTGGGTGTTTGTCGAAATACAATTATACTTCGTGTATTAGCTGGCTTGCAATTGTCAGATGATCTCTATCTACTGTAAGTGTCTTTGGGTGTAGATTATGACAGCGATTAAACACACATCACTTGAAACAATGTAATTCTTTAAATATGGAAAGTGAACCATAGACTTTATTTCAAGGGTATGGGGTCAACATAGATCAGCGAGTACAGAGGGGATGGAGGAGCAGGACTTGGTATGACTTAGCCAGGGTTGGATGACCTCAGGTTCATAGAAAATGCAAAGTAGGATACCATCTAAGATGATACTAAAGTAGTTATCACTGTAAGTAGCAACACTACTGATGAGGAAATCGTATCCACTGTTTTGTAAAGGGAACATAAACCAATGTCAATGCCAAATCTGCTCTTTTTTGTAATCTTTCAGAGCACCACATTCTAACATTGCTTGTTGTTATGGTGATTTCACTGTGTAGGAGGACTCGCCACATTGCCTCAAGGTTTGATTATTTCACATGATGTTCAGCAAAGCATGAAACGAGATCATGTTTCCGTTTCCTCCAAATATCAACCTTTCGCTCCCATCAGAGCCGAACTCTTGTGCTGAGCATTTGGTCAAACTGGCAGCCCAGGGACAGTTTGGGATTGTGGGGCAGGAAAATAATTAATTCTTCATGTGTTCCCACCTGACATCCACAGAGAGATACAGCATCTACAATCACACACTCACTTA
>NW_025131549.1:0-1143 GCF_004010195.1 Chiloscyllium plagiosum
TATAGCTGTTACACACTGTTATGGGCCAGGACATACCCCCTCAAATCATTTCAAGGAAGTAGCACAGACCTAACGTTTGCTCGTTGACTTAAGAACGTGTAAGGCGGATATTCCAGGAGTGATGCAGCTGGTCAAATCACTTACTTTTAAACAAACCAGAATGTCTTTGCAAGATTACTGAGTGAGACGCAAACAAAACAGGATACAATACAGAATAACTTAACCTATCTGAAAACCCAACAGATTATCCCAACTTAATGATAGTGTTCCAAGTACTTGATATAATCCCCATAACCACCCCAAGGCAAAACCGAAAGGAAAAAAAAAGCAAATTCAGTTTCTTACAGGAGAGATGTCAGAGCGAGGGAGGAACAACATGGACATGCTTCTTTGGGTCCGGGAGCTTCACAACTGCTACCTGCTTTAAGAAAACAGCCAGACTGCGGAAAATCAGACTAAACAAACCAAAGCAGAGGAACTGAACTGGGATAATTGACCAGTTATCATTTCAGTTAAAATAATTTCTCCAAAACTGTTTCTGTACAGATTTGATTCTATTTACTTTTTCTCCGTAGATTGAGCAGTGCTTGGAATTTACTTTTTCAAGTGTTTTCTTTTGTGAAGGCAGAACAGAAGTGGTTCCTTCATAGTCCTGCCATTATCATGTTCTCTGTTCTCTGGTTTCAGCATGTAAGGGAGCTACAATGACCTTCTTTAACATTTCACCTTGGTGTACTGCATGTTGAGAAGCGTTTATATTTCACTCTTTTTAATGTACGCTTCATAAGCCCATCATTTCCTGTCTAAAGCTGCTCAGTAATTGACCTTCCACAGCCATGCAATCACATGCAAGCTGCTCAGTAATTGACCTTCCACAGCCATGCAATACAGAAGCATACTCTGTAGAGTCAGAAATACAGTACAAACTATATTATTCATACGTTCATACATCAGGCCCATAGACGTCAGTGTTATGACACTTCAAGTGCTGATCCACGTACCTTTTAACGGGCTGTGAGATGACCCACAACTGGCTTCTCAAAAAGTACATTCCAGATACCAACATCCTCTGGGTGAAAGACCATCCTGAAATCCTCTCTAAACCTCAATCCCTTCACTTTAAAAGTGTGCTCCTTTGTTCTT
>NW_025131550.1:0-1143 GCF_004010195.1 Chiloscyllium plagiosum
TGTATAGTCTGCAAGACATTGCACAGACAATCAAGCGTGACGTCACGAAGAGGTAATAGACGTGTATAGTCTGCAAGATAATACACAGACAATCAGGCGTGTCATCAAGAAGAGGTAATAGACGTGTATAGTCTGCAAGATATTACACAGACAATCAGGAGTGACATCTGTAAGAGGTAATACATGTGTATAGTCTGCACGACATTACACAGACAATCAGGTGTTAAATCTGGAAGAGGTAATAGATGTGTATAGTCTGCAAGACATTACACAGACAATCAGGGGTGACATCTGGAGAGGTAATAGATGTGTATAGTCTGCAAGAAATTACACAGACAATGAGGAATGATACCTGAAAGTGGTAATAGATGTGTATAGTCTGCAAGACATTACACAGACTATCAGGAGTGAAATCTGGAAGAGGTAATAGATGAGTATTGTCTGCAAGACATTACACAGACAATCAGGATGACATCTGGAAGAGGTAATAGATGTGTATAGTCTGCAAGACATTACGCAGACAATCAGGAGTGACATCTGGAAGAGGTAATAGATGTGTATAGTCTGCAAGACATTACAAAGACAATCAGCAGTGACATCTGGAAGAGATAATGGATGTGTATAGTCTGCAGGACAGTACACCGTTAATCAGGTGTGACATCTGGAAGAGGTAATAGATGTGTATAGTCTGCAAGACATTACACAGACAATCAGGAGTGTCATCTGGAAGAGGTAATAGATGTGTATAGTCTGTAAGACATTACACAGACAATCAGGAGTGACGTCTGGAAGAGTTAATGGATTTGTATAGTCTGCAGGACAGGACACAGACAATCAGGAGTGACATCTGGAAGAGGTAATGGATGTGTATAGTCTGCAAGACATTACGCATTCAATCAGGAGTGTCATCTGGAAGAGGTATTTGATGTGTATCTTCCGCAAGACATTACACAGACAATCAGGAGTGATATCTGGAAGAGGTAATAGATGAGTATAGTCTGCAAGACATTACACAGACAATCTGGAGTGACATCTGGAAGAGGTAATAGATGTGTATAGTCTGCAAGATATTATACAGTCCATCTGCAGTGAAATCTGGATGAGGTATTAGATATGTATCTTCTGCAAGACATTACACAGACT
>NW_025131551.1:0-1143 GCF_004010195.1 Chiloscyllium plagiosum
ATTTCATGGCAGGACCCATTATTTAAAAACTGTATTAACCTAACATCAAGTTGTCACCTTTTTGGAACCATATGGACAGTTTAATTAGGAATAGACGTGTCCAACATTACCACTGACTCCTTCTCTGCACCTATCCCAGGAAGAGAATACCAGATAGCATAACACCACACGAGCATTAAAAAGAGGAGCAGAATTAGGCCATTCGGCTAATCGAGACTGAATGTCATTTAATAATGGCTGAGAGGTTTCTCAACATCATTCTCCTGACTTCTCTCTGTAACCCTTGGTACCCTTATTCATCAAAAACCTATCTATCTCTGGCTTATAGACTCAAGTGTATGTGTTTCTTTGCGTCTGTCTGCGAGCGCGTCTTTTTGTTCATGTGTTTGCGTGTCTGTGTATTTGTATGTATAAATTTATTCTTCCGTGTATTAGCCTCTGCGTTTTATCTGTTTAAGTCTGTTTGAGTGTGACTGTGTATGTCTCTGTATACCTCTACATGTGTGCGGGTCCGTCTCAGTGCATGTGCTGTGAGTGTTAGTATATTGGCGTGTTTACATATGTCCATAAGTTATTCTGTGTCTGCATCTTTCTGCAATGGGATATTTGTTGTTTTGGGAGGGAGAGAAGAAGCAGAACAGACGGAGCGGTTAAAGTGAGTACTGCCCTCCACAGAACATTGTTTCTTATTCAGTTGTTTGGATGTGGATATCACAGAATCTCCATACGATTCACTCAGTCCACTTCGGCTCATGCTAGAGTCCTGCCAACATGGCGGGGAGAGGAGGGAAAGGGAACGGATATTGGACACGCCACCACCCGGCTTGGCCCTTTTTGTCTTGTTCCAGGCTTTTTATCCTGGAATGGGAGAAAGGGAAGCGGTGAATGATATGTTCGTACTGTTGTCGGTGGGGGAGAGGGCTGCTGAATGGTGAGGTGTCTGAAGGGAGTCAGTCCACAGTGCAGTATCCAAAAGATGTTATTGGTGTGGAGTTATTGCATAGGCGACAGACAAAATGATGGAAGGAAGCTGCTGAATTCAACTTAGAGTGGTTGTACATGAAGTTTATTTGGAGATAGAGCGTGAGCCTTAGAACATAGAGCATAGCAAAATACAACGCAGTACAGGCCCTTTGGCCCTCG
>NW_025131552.1:0-1143 GCF_004010195.1 Chiloscyllium plagiosum
CAGAACCACGAACACTTCATCAGTCTCTATGTCCAACTTCTTCAGAACCTTTCCATCCCACGCCCTGCATTCTGTCCCTATACCTCAGCACAAGAGACTGTTCGCTTGCTGAACAAGTAAAGTGATTCACTCAGTTACCCCATTTGCTGGCACAACTGTACTGTCACACTGGAAGGAGATCATTCAGATATTTTAACTCGAAAATCCTGTATTAAGCCTTTGTGGTTATAAAATATTTTGCTTTGATAGCCACAGTCTATTACAGTGAGAAATGGTGTGAATTTTCTCTAACTGAAAAACATTTACTTAATTCCACCGCGTGTGGAGATTCCTATCTGTTCCCATCTGACGTGACCGAGATTTAGCTCTCTGTTGTTTACCATATCCAGAACAGAACTGCTGCACAAGTCCAAGCACATGATTTCTATATTTATTGACCTACGAAATCGATGCCAATGCCTCACATTGTAATGGGATTCATCAACAAGGGAGCTTTTCAGGATTAACACAGTTGTGTCTTATGTGCAGAGGGTCATTTCACAAGCACAGTATCAAGCTTCCTCAGGGGCAAGACCAAAAGATGCTGGAAAGAGAAATCGGAGTTAACATTTTCAGTCCAGTGACACCGTCCTTAGCATTGATGGTTTCCAGGAAAAGTTTGGTCTATATGCAGAAGATATGTGGGGCTGCTGTAATTAGGAGGAAACGAGATGTCGGGATAGAGCCGAAAGAGAGAGACTAACAGTTGGACATAGGAATTGATAGTGATTTATTTGGAGCATGAACAACTCTACACGGAGACTGTTTATGACTAACCATAAATATTGTGTAATGGCTGCTGTGTTATAACTAGGCCTGGTGGGTGTGTCGGGAGCCAGGACATGGGAGACTTCAGGCCTCTAAAATGATTGAAATTGGTATGGATGGTCGCGGGGTTCTCAAGCAGAAAATGGTCTGTTACTTTTTCAGCATGCGCTGAGCTATGGTGGAACACTGCAGTCAGCCTGAGATAGAGACGTTGGCTAGGAAGCATGGTTCTGTGCTAAATGAGCAGTCAAGTGGAAGCTCAGGGACATATTTGGCTATAGAACTTTGTATTCTGCAAAACTGTCATTCAATCCAGACTTCATTTCCCAAGGTAGT
>NW_025131553.1:0-1143 GCF_004010195.1 Chiloscyllium plagiosum
TCACCCTCTCGCCCTCACCATCCTCTCAGCTTCACACAAACCCTCGCCTCCACCCTCCCCTTCCTTCACCTCATCGTCTTCTCTCTCCCCTGCCTTCATGTCCCTCACCTTCTCCCTCCCTTGCCTTCACCCCACTCGCCTTCCCTCCCCGCCGTCTCCCCCATATTCTCCACCCTCACCTTCTCTCCCCGCCTTCTCTCCCCTGTCTTCTCCACCTTTGCGTTAATCCCCCTCGTCTGCTCGCTCCCTTGCCTTCACTCCACTCACCTTCTCTCCCCGCCTCCTGCCCCGCCATCCCTCCTCACCTGCATCCCCGCATTCTCACCCTCCCTTCTCCACCCTCGCCTTCTCCCCCTCACCTTCACCCCTCTCGCTTTCACCCTCCCTCGCCTTGGCTCCCGCTCACTTTCACCACCCCTCGCCTTTTTGGCTCCCGCTCACTTTCACCACCCCTCGCCTTTAACTCCTCGCCTTCACACAGCCTCACCTTCTCTACCCTCAACTTCTCTCGCCTGCCTTCTCTCCCCTCGTATTCACCCTCCCCCGACTTCACCACCCGCGCCTTCACCCCTCTCACTTTCACCACACTCTCGCCTTAACACTCTTGCCTTCACCGTCCTGTGACATCACACCCATCGCCTTCTCTCTCCCCTGCCTTCATCCCCCTAGCCTTCACCACCCTCATGTTCTCCCCGCCTTCTCCCCCTCGCCTTCTCTCCCTCGCCTTTACCACCCTCGTCTTCTGCACCCTCGTCTTCTCCCCGCCTTCTCCACACTCACCTTCTCCCCCCACCTACTCCCCCGCCTTCTCTCCCCTGCCTTCTCTCCCACTTGCTTTCACCGGCCCCCAACTTCACCAACTGCGCTTTCACCCCACTCCCCCTCACCATCCTCTCAGCTTCACACACACCCTCACCTTCACCCTCCCCCTCCTTCACCTATCGCCTTCTCTCTTCCCTGCTTTCATGCCCGTCGCCTTCTCCGTCCATGCCTTCACCCCACTCGCCTTCCTTCCCTGCCTTCTCCCCGTCTTCACAACCCGCCTTCTCCCCACATTCTCCACCCTCACCTTCTCTCCCCGCCTGCTCTCCCCGCCTTCTCCACGCTCGCCTTCACCCCATTTACTTTCTCTCCCCGCCTTCT
>NW_025131554.1:0-1143 GCF_004010195.1 Chiloscyllium plagiosum
CTCTCTCATGCACACATAGTCCCTCTCTCTCACTCACATCGTCCATCTCTCTCTCACGCACATTGTCCGTCTCGCTCACACACATCGTCCCTCTCTCTCACACACATAGTCCCTCTCTCTCAAGCTCACATCGTCCCTCTCTCCCACACTCACATCGTCCCTCTCACTCACGCTCACATCGTCCCTCTCTCTCACACTCACATCGTCCATCTCTCTCTCACGCACATTGTCCCTCTCGCTCACACACATCGTCCCTCTCTCGCACACACATAGTCCCTCGCTCTCACGCTCACATAGTACCTCTCTCCCACACTCACATCGTCCCTCTCACTCACGCTCACATCGTCCCTCTCTCTCACGCTCACATCGTCCGTCTCTCTCATGCTCACATAGTCCCTCTCTTTCACACACACATAGTCCCTCTCTCTCACACTCACAATGTCCCTCTCTCTCACACACACATCGTCCCTCTCTCTCACACTCATATCATCCTCCTCTCTCACACACATCGTCTCTCTCACTCACACACATCGTCCCTCTCTCTCACACACATCGTCCCTCACTCTCACACTCACATAGTCCCTCTCTCTCACGCACACATAGTCCCTCTCTCTCACACTCACATAGTCCCTCTCTCTCACGCATCACATCGTCCCTCTCTCTCACACACACATAGTCCCGCTCTCTCACGCTCACATAGTCCTTCTCTCTCACGCTCACATAGTCCCTCTCTCTCACACACACATAGTCCCGCTCTCTCACGCTCACATCATCCCTCTCTCTCACGCTCACATAGTCCCTCTCTCTCACACAGACATAGTCCCGTTCTCTCACGCTCACATCATCCCTCTCTCTCACGCTCACATAGTCCCTCTCTCTCACACACATCGTCCCTCTCTCTCACGCTCACATCATCCCTCTCTCTCACGCTCACATAGTCCCTCTCTTTCACGCACACATCGTCCCTCTCTATCACACTCACATCGTCCTCCTCTCTCACGCTCACATAGTCCCTCTCTCTCACGCTCACGTCATCCCTCTCTCTCATGCTCACATCATCCTCCTCTCTCACACTCACTTCGTCCTCCTCTCTCACGCTCACATCGTCCGTCTCTCTCACGCTCACATCGTCCCTCTCTCTCA
>NW_025131555.1:0-1143 GCF_004010195.1 Chiloscyllium plagiosum
TCTGTACCAAACCAGACTGATCGGAGCTTGGCCTCGTTTTATTGTACCTCTGGAAAAAAAAAACAAGAACAGAGTCTCCTTCAGCCAAGGAACAGCTTTTAGACAAAAAACGGACTTACTTTGTGAAATGTCTCTCCCACCCCCTTAAAAAAAAGAACCACCAGTGCTAAAAGGCGGCTGCATTTTTAACCCTTCCAAACCCAGTTAGTAGTCCCAAAACTGACAGATACACTATACTAACTGGAAACATTCAAACATGCACAAACCCATGCAAATTCAGGCCGCAGTACACCCACCACCGAATACCTCCGTATCTCATTCGAGTCTCAATAACTTATCAGCTTTCACCTTTTCGCGACCTGCCACATGCACAATGATCAGATCGAATGGCTGCAACAAGAAGCTCCATCTAAACAGTCTGACATTTTTGTCTTTAAGTTTTTCCACAAATGTCAATGTGTTCTGATCAGTGTATACGATTGTCTCAGATGCATTGCTGGTAATATAAACTCAGTATGGTGTAATGCCAACACCAAGTTTAAAGTCTTTTTCTCCACCGTTCAACATGTCTGTTGATAAACATTCGACTTCCCAGAAAAATACCCGATGGGTCTTTCTATTCCCTCAGCATTCTCCTACACCAACACCGGACCGACACCCACATCAGTGGCAACAATAGCCACCTTGAAAGGCTTCGTGTAATCCAGTGTAGGTAATACTGGGGGCAGTGGCTAACACAGTTTTTAGGCTGTAAAATGCCTTATGATAGTCCTCTGTCCACTGAGAGTTCTTGCCCTTGACAATTTGGTGAGTAGAGCAGCTGCACTGCTTAAGGTTTGGCACAAATTTTCAGTAAAATCCAGTCAATCCCAGGAACCGTAGTATTACATATTTCTTTTTGTCGACGGTGTGCAACATTGCCGAACTACTTTTGTTTTTGTCTCATGGGGCCATTGGTCCATGTCCAATAACGTGACCCAGGAACGTGACTTGGGCTTTCTCAAATTTACTTTTAGCTAGGTTTACCACCAAGCCTGCCTTGTGAAGTCAATCAAACAAGTCCGATCAATGCTGTAAATGTTCCTTTCATGAGTGACTAAAAATCACCAAGGAGAAAGTGAGGTCTGCAGACGCTGGAGATCA
>NW_025131556.1:0-1144 GCF_004010195.1 Chiloscyllium plagiosum
CAGACAAGTCAAGACAGTGTTTGACCTGGAGAGGACAGGGAGGTGATCGTGTTCATATCCACCTGCTGACCCGCTCGTCTCTGTGGTGGAGGTTGTGTGCATGAAACATTCTGACAAAATTCTCTTCAAATTCTTCGTGTCGAAAATCCCTTAACTTCAGACCTTATCTTCAGACAGAATCTAGAGTCTTGTGAAAGACGGTTTCACACTCTCATTTTTGGATAACATCAGTTTTGCAGGATTTTAGAAGGGGAAGTTTTACAAACCAACCTCTCCACCATAATCTGATGAAGCCGCGCAGTTTATCCCGAATACAAATTGATCAGATTTCGAGCATGAAATGAAAAAGCTCTGGTTGCAGTAGGAAATAAATCGTTCACTAATTTTGTGTGTGTGGATGAGGCTTCTACCTGTCATCAGACCTCACACACCTCAATTGGAGTAATACTGAGGAAAGTCTGGGAAAACGTGGGGATCCACTACCTGTCTGAGCTGAATTCCCGTGGAAGCAATGATACCAGGAACAAGCCATTCACCTGCTCAGAGTGTGGAAAGGAATTCACTCTGTCTCTGACCTGCTGCGACACCTACTCGTTCAAAAAGATGAGAAACTATTTCAATATCTGAACTGCGGAAAATGCTTTAAAACGTCCAGCGATGGGAGAACCGAACACCTCGCTCATACTAATGAGGAATCTTTTATCTCTCCGAATTTTGGAAAATTTTATCAACCCTCTATGTGCTTCATCTTTGAGAAATATGCTCACATAAATAAGAGTCCATTATGAATCATAGAGACCTGACGTGTGATCCACGTGCTCACCCGGAGGAGAGACATCTCCAGTTCCAAATCTGTGGGACGTGCTGTAACGTCCGAGCGACCGGATGGCTCATCACCTTTCAACACAGTATTACCATGTCTTTCTAAATGCCATGACTGCGGGAAGTGCTGCACTCTTTCCTGAATACTAACGTGTCATCAACGTGTTCACACTGAGGATAGACATTAATCACTATAAACGTTCCTGGGGACAGTATATCATGAACGTCTTCACATTAAGGCGAGACCTTTCAAACATGTAGTCTGTGGGATGTGCTCTCTAGTCTCTGGAGAACTGATGTCCCATCGATATTTTCGAATTGT
>NW_025131557.1:0-1144 GCF_004010195.1 Chiloscyllium plagiosum
TGTTTGTAAACGCAGCTTCACCTGGGAGGTATGCTTGGCCTCTTGGATAGTGAGGAGGGTGGAGGTAAATGGGAAATGTAACACCTCTTGCAGGTGAAAGTGATGTGGACCTGTGGTGGGGGTGCGGGAGGTGGGGGGGGGAGGTGTTGGGAGTGAATAACGAGCGGACCAGGGTGTCCTGGAGGAAGTGGTCCTTCAGAAGGCGGAAAAGGGAGAGGAGGCAAATATGTGTCTAGTGGTGGCATCTCGCTGGAGGTGGGGTAAATGCGGACTGATGATCTTTTGCATGTGAATGCTAGTGGGATGGCAGGTAAGGACAAGGGGAACTCTAACGCTGTTGCAGGCAGGAAAAAAGAGGCTGAGGGTAAAAGTGCAGGAGATGGGTCGGAACTGGTTTAGGGTCCTGATGATAACAGTGCTGGGGAGTTCTTGGGTGAGGAAGAAGGTGGACATATCAGAGGCCACATTTTTGTAGTTAACATCATCAGAAGCAATGCGATGGAGACGGAAGAACTGAGAGAATTAATTGAAGTCTTTGCAGGAAACAGGGTGTGAGGATGTATACTCCAGGTAGCTCTGGGAGTTGGTGGGTTAATAGCTGGATATCAGTGACCGGTCTATCCCCAGAAATAGAACAGAGATGTCGAGGAAAGGAAGGGAGGAGTCAGAGATAGACCAGGTGAAAATGAGAGAGGGGTGCAAATTGGAAACGATTAACTTTTCAAATTTTGGAGAAGAGAGAGGAGAAGCAGCGACGAAATCATCTACCTATCGGAGAAAGAGTTGTGGATGGGGGCTGAAATAGAACTGGAACAAGGAAAGGTCGACGTACCCCATGAAGGAACAGATATAACTTGGGCCCATGTCTGTATCCATGCACCCCGTCTATATGGCAGGAGCATGCTGAAGCAATGGGTCTGCCCAGACAGTTCTGTTCGTGGGTTTTCAGGAGCAGATAAAAGCGAACTCTGCTATCAGAGGACCATCATTTTCTGGACAGTTAGGTGGGGGTGAGTATGTGTGTGTGTTTGGGTGCGGGGGGTGAGTGCGTGAGAATCTCCAGATGAAATGTGGTCAGATTTAGTTAATGAAATAACCTGATGTGCCATGATAGGGATATGGACAAGAGGGTGATATGTGGAGG
>NW_025131558.1:0-1144 GCF_004010195.1 Chiloscyllium plagiosum
GGTAGAAATAAGTTCACTGGGTCAGCAGCATGCTGAAACAATGGGTCGGCCTGGGTGGTCATTCTTGTGGATCTTGGGAAGAAGGTTTGGGGTTCCAGCTGACAATACCTGACATGTGCTCACTGTTTCTTGACCAGAGCCTCAATAGTGAGCCAGTGTTTCCTAAATCTGTCAGCATTGATCTCCCGACTAACAGAATCATGCTAGCGCTGAATGCTCATTTCATCTCAGTTTTAAAATATTCACACTTGCCAGACTTCCTTTTCCCTGCAAATAGACTCCCCAATCAACTTTTAACAATTTATGTGTAATACCTTCAAGATTTGTCTTGCCCCAATTTCACTTGTGAACCAAGCCTGTACTTTTCCCTAGTTTTCATTTCAAGCTAATGGAATTGTGGTCACTTCGCCAAAGTGCAAATTTAAACACTTAAATTCTGCACAACCTTTGTCGCTTTCTATAAGGACTTTGAAACTTACAGAATCATGATGACTATTCCCAAAACATCTACCTAATAGTTACCCCTGTCATGTTGTCCGGTATCTTCATTCCACCGTGTCTCTGTAATTCCCTGCAGCTCTTAGCAAACCTCCTGATCTGTGTATCTTGCCCCAGCCTCTCCAGTACATGATATCACTATTATTTTCTCCTGTCCATTCAGCACTCCTCCACCCTTTACTGCAGCACCTCTTTCCCTCTAAACTTCTACCATCACAATAACTCCCCTTATCTGTATGTAACCCTGCAACCTTTCCTGCCAATCCTCCCTTTGTGTAACATTATGAAGCCACTTAACCCTTCCGTTTATCTGAAACCTCGCCCAGTATCAGAAATCTTCTCTATCTCTGTGACCTCCTCCCGTCACTACTAAGCCTGCTTGACTCTGTAACCGCCTGTAGTCACGAAAACCATCCGTGAATCCGTAAATTCCTACTGATTACTGTCACCTATTCCAGTCCAGAGTAATTAGAACATAGAACCTAGAAACGTACAGCACAGAACCGGACCTTAGGCCCACAATGTAGTGCCGAGGTTTAATCCTAATGTAAAATATAATAACTTAACCGACGCTCCCCACAGCTCACTGCTATCCGTGTGCATGTCCAGCAGCCTCTTAAATGTCCCTAATGACTCTGCTTCCACT
>NW_025131559.1:0-1144 GCF_004010195.1 Chiloscyllium plagiosum
CAATTTCATTTGAGAAAGTGTCCACACGATTGCGGTGGCCACTGACCATGTGGAGTTAGTTGCTCCAAACAGAGCTGGTAGGTATTAGGAGTGAGGTAGTTGCAACCCTATGGGAAGAGGTATCTGGCAAGTATGAGGAGGTGAAGAAAAACATCTGAAGTGCATATGAAATTGTGCCAGAAACGTACAACAGTGTTTTAGAATCTAAAATTGTGTCCCTGGTTAAACATACATTGAGTTTGACAGGATCAACCAAAGTAATTTTGAAAGATGAGTCAGGGTATTAAAAAGAGAGTAACCTATGACACTCTTAGAGTGATTCTTACTTTGGAGGAGTTCAAAAACACACTTCCTGCAATCATGAGAACTCGTGTGGAAGAGGCAGAGAATTAAAATGGCAAGATTAGAAGCAGAAATGGCTAATGTGTATTAGTTGGACCATAAATCAAAGTCTGGCTTCTGGGAGGGCTTGCGAGGAATGTGTAAGATCTCAAAATATATACTTGTGTGTAAGGTTAAGTGGCATAGGCCAGGAGTAGCAGGTAAAAGAGTTACAGCATTAAGAGCAACAGGAACATGTAAATCCTTTATGCTGAGACAAGGGGAAATATGTCATTCAGAAGGACTATTGGAGAGATGAGAAGTGCTCCATTATGTAACAAGTGGTTGGAAAGTCCAGTGGAAACATCAACAGAAATATTTCACAACTGGGAAGGAGGCCTTGTGCTTGGTGTTGGCGTTACAATATTTCAGCATTTAAATTGCCTATAACGTGTCTGAGACAAATCTATATACTGATCACAACGCCTGAACATTTTTACAGAAATTTAGGGAGAAAACTTCCAGTCTGTTCAGATAGAGCTATTTTGGTTGCCATTCAATTTGAAAATTACACAGATGACAGGACAAGAAACCGTACTTGCTACCAAGTTGTCGAAACTTGGATGAAGAAAAACTGAGGCGTTCTGTAGCAGAAGTAAACTGACTGAAATAGAATGGGGTTGTGAATGATTGCATGCTTAGGGTCAATGCAATATATATGTATTGTAGTCCACAAAAACTGGAAGAATAAAATGTTTAAAAGGAGGCCATCTTTGTATATTCGTGGGGATTTTTTTTCAAACGGAAAGTTGTGACGGTGCTG
>NW_025131560.1:0-1144 GCF_004010195.1 Chiloscyllium plagiosum
TGTACCGCTCTAACACACACAGTGGGGAATGGGTGTACCACTGTAACACACACAGATTGGGAATGGGTTACCACTGTAACAAACACAGATTGGGAATGGGTTACCACTGTAACACACTCAGAGTGGGGAATGGATGTACCACTGTAACACACACAGAGTGGGGAATGGGTGTACCAGTTTAACACTCACAGAGTGGGGAATGGGTGTACAAGTCTAACACACACACAGTGGGGAATGGGTGTGCCAGTCTAACACACTCAGAATGGGGAATGGGGGTACCACTCTAACTCACACAGATTGGGGAATGGGGGTACCACTCTAACACACAAAGAGTGGGGAATGGGTGTACCAGTCTAACACACACAGAGTGGGGAATGGGGGTACCAGTCTAACACACACACAGTGGGGAATGGGTGCACCAGTCGAAAACACACACAGTGGTGAATGGGTGTACCACTGTAACACACACAGTGTGGGGCATGGGTGAACCAGTTTAACAGTCACAGAGTGGGGAATGGGTGTGCAAGTTTAACACACACAGAGTGGGGACTGACTGTACAAGTCTAACACAGTCAGAGTGGGGAATGGGTGTCCCACTGTGACACACACAGAGTGGTGAATGGGTGTACCAGTCCAACACACACAGAGTGGGGAATGACTGTACCAGTCTAACACACACACAGAGTGGGGAATGGGTTTACCAATCTAACAGACACACAGAGAGTGGGGAATGTGTGTACCGGTCTAACACACACAGAGTGGGGAGTGGGTGTACCAGTCTAACACACACAGATTGGGAATGGGTGTACCAGTCTAACACACACAGAGTGGTAACACACACAGATTGGGAATGGGTGTACCAGTCTAACACACACAGAGTGGGGAATTGGTGTACCAGTTTAACACTCACAGAGTGGGGAATGGGTGTACCATTCGAAACCACACACTGTGGTGAATGGGTGTACCATTGTAACACACACAGAGTGGGGAATGGGTGTACAAGTTTAACACACACAGAGTGGGGAATGGGTGTGCCAGTCTAACACTGTCAGAATGGGGAATGGGTGTACCAGTCCAACACACACACAGTGGGGAATGAGTGTATCACACGAACACACACACAGTGGGGAATGAGTGTATCACA
>NW_025131561.1:0-1144 GCF_004010195.1 Chiloscyllium plagiosum
TCCTCTGATTCTCCAGGGAAAACAGGCTCAGCCGATTCAGCCCCTCCCTGTAACTCAAACCCTCCAACTATGGAAACCTCAGTGTAAACCCTTCTTGAACCCTTTCGAGTTTGACAACATGCTTCCTACAGAGCAGGGAGATCAGAATTGCATACAGTATTCCAAACGTGGCCGAACCAATGACCTGTACAGTCGCAATCCAGTCTCCTAACGCATTTACACAATGCACCGACCAATAACATATCAAATACTTTCTTCACTGTCCTATCTACCTGCAAATCCACTTTCAAGGAACTATAAACCTCTACTTTGAGGTCATTTTGTTCACCAACACTCCTCAGGACTTTACCAGTAAGTGTATAAGTCCTGCCCTGATATCCCTTTCAAATATTCAGCATCTCACATTTATCGAAATTAAACTCTGTCTGCCATTCGTCAGTCCATTGGCCCATCTGATTAAGATCCCGTCATAATCTGAGGTAACCTTCTTTGCTGGCCACCATGCCTCCAATTTTGGTGTCATCTGCAAACTTACTAACTGTCTTATGTTCATATCGATATCATTTATATAAGTGACGAAAAGTAGCGGACCCAGCACCGATCCCTGTGGCACTCCACTGGTCACAGGCCTCCAGTCTGCAAAACAACCCTCCACCACCACCCTCTGTCCTCTATCTTTGAGCCAGCTCTGTATCCAACTGGCTAATTGTCCCTGTATTCCATGTGATCTAACCTTGTTAACCAGTCTCCATGGGGAACTATGTCGAATGCCTCACTGAACCATATAGATCACATCCAGCGTTCTGCCTTCATCAATCCTCTCTGTTACTTCTCAACAAAAAAAAATCAAATCCATGAAACATGATTATCCATACACAATCCCATTTCACTATCCAGGTAAAGGGCTATTGCCCAGAACGTCGATTTTCCTGCTCATCAGATGCTACCTGACCTGCTGTGCTTTTCCAGTTCCACTCTGATCTGGACTCTGATCTCCTGCATCTGCAGTCCTCACTTTTGCCTATCCCTAATCCGTCCTTGACTTTGCAAATGCATGTAAATCCTGTAGCTCTGGATTCCCTCCAACACCGAGCCCAGCACTGATGTCAGACTCCCCAATCTATAGTTCTTGGCTTTTTCTTTC
>NW_025131562.1:0-1144 GCF_004010195.1 Chiloscyllium plagiosum
GTGGAAAAGGATTCTCACTGCCGACCCTATCTAAACCCCTAATCATCTTGTACCTCTATCAAGTCACCCCAAACCTTCTTTTCTCCAATGAAAACAACCACATGTGCCTCAGCCTTTCCTCATACGATCTTTCTACCATACCAGGCAACATCGTGGTAAACCTCCTCTGCACCCGTTCCAGTGCCTCCACATCCTTCCTATAGTATGGCGACCAAAACTGCACACAATACTCCAGATGCGGCCGCACCAGAGTCTTATACAACTGCAACATGACCGCAGTACTCCGGAACTCAATTCCTCTACCAATAAAAGCCAGTACGCCATATGCCTTCTTCACCGCACATAGTGAGGAAAAGGGAGGCTTGGATTTGTGAATAATTGTTGTTTAGTCTGCACTGTATAACTTCGGAAACTGAATTGATACTTGTCTTGAAATACTGGAATGTAGGAGTTCTCTGCCGCTCATGTTTCATCAGATTAAGAGAAGAAGCGAGCTTTTGTGGATGTTTGATTTAATTAACATAGAGTTTCGACCTCCGTGTCGTAAATGTCCATCCACGCTCACCCCATTTCCTTGCAGTTGGTCGACATCCTTCTAGTCCGTTCCTATCCATGTATTTGTCCAAATGTATTTTACATGTAGTTAATGTACCCACTTCAACCAAATCCACTTGCAGCTCAATCATTATGAGTACGAGCCTCAGTGTAAAAAAGTTGCCCCTCGTCTTCCCTTTTACTCTTTCCCCTCTAACCTTGCACAGATGCCCTCTTGTCTTCGATTCCCCGATCCTTGGAAAAAGACTGTGAGCAATCACCCTCTCCGTGTCCCTCATGGTGTTATACACATCGAAAAGACAGAGAGGTGGGCAGAGGTGGTGGGGTTGCCTTGTTAGGTAAGAACAAAATTAAATCTATGGTATTGAATGACATAGCGTCGGATGATGTGGAGTCTGTGTGGGTGGAATTGAGGAACCAATAAGGCAAAAAAAACATAATTGGACTTGTGTATAGACCTCCTAACAGTGGTCAGGACCAGGGATGCAACATGTACCGGGAAATAGAGAAGGCATGTCAGAAAGGCAAGGTTACAATGATCATGGGAGACTTCAAGATGCAGGTGGACTGGGAAAATAATGTTGCTAGT
>NW_025131563.1:0-1144 GCF_004010195.1 Chiloscyllium plagiosum
AGCGTCGGATACAGCCCAAATTTCGAGGTCACAGAATTATCAGGTATCGACCAAGGGAACAAACTGAGAGTTCATGATGAGCTCATCACGTATCACACGGACACGAAAATGTGCCGCAGTCACAATACCAAACGTATGCAGACAAGTACCCCCAAAACAACTCACGGAAGCATTCATTCTGAGGTCTGGAATTCTTAATTAATCCTTCCATTTCATCACACAGATTTTCATCAAAAGTACCCTCTTTTGGCCATTAAGATATTAAACCCTCATTTCTGTATTCCCATTTTTCAGGTTTTTATTATGATATCCTTTCTTTCTACTGGTAATGTCTTACGCGGTATTTCAACTTTGTTCATCCTGACATATATTACAGTCCAGCTGATCTATTTCTTCTATTCTCACAATTCACTCCCTAATGCCTCAAATATCCGGCAACAAATCGTCCATTTTTGTGAATATTCCATAACTCTACAAATCATAGTCATCCCTCATCATTTCATCAGTCCCTAAACATTCTTCGTTTCAACTAATTAATGAAGGCATTCTATTCTCGTTCGTTCTACCTATACTAATCCAGGGCTAAATTTGCAGATTACATAATCACTGATGATTCCTTGAAAAAGCTTTTAAGGGAAACTCGATCTTGAATTCCTACAGTGCAAAACAAAATCAAAACTCTCCCGCATCTCGAGCTCTGGGGAACAATACATAACCATTTAACCAAACAGAAATTGTGGACAAAAACCAGACCACAATGGTTGTCCTCGAGAGTGTCTCTTTCTCAAACACACACACATACACACACAAACACTCACAGACACACACAAAGTCATTCTGCAAGCCAGAGCTTCTCTCTCACTGTCTCCTACACAGATAACATATCTGTCTTAGCAGATCCTTTGTTCATGTGTAGAATTACATCGGTCTGATTATCATCCAGACGTTTTTTTCAAGCATCCAGTAGCACTTTAGAAAACTTTTCTAGTTTCTATTATTTTACTTCTAAGTCTACTACCAATCTGCCGGCTTTCAATTTCATTGAAATTCAATAGTATAAACAACAAACCAGTCCTCATCAGTTCTGAGGGTTCGGTCACCTGGTTTTCCTTTTTTTTTCCTTCTTTATTTACCGTTACTATTT
>NW_025131564.1:0-1144 GCF_004010195.1 Chiloscyllium plagiosum
AATGTTCACATCCAAATCCTTGATATAAATGATTAAATTCAGTGAACTCAGTCCTGATTCTTACAGCACACTGCTGCTCACAGGCTTCCAGTCAGAAAATTACCCTCTTCCTTCAAGCCAATTACGACTCCTTCCCCTGTATCCCAAATGACCGAACCTTACTCATCTGTCTACCAATCGGAATGTTATGAACACCTTGCTGAGGTTCACATAGACAATATTTACCAAACTGCCTTCATCAATCTTCTTTGTCACCTCTTCATAAAACTCAACCAAAATAATGAGACATGATTTCCCATGCAGAAAGATAGGTTGACTACCCTGATCAGCCCTTGCCTTCCCAAATGTATGTCAATCCTGGCCCTCAGAATCCCCTCCAACAACTTACCCACCACTGACATCAGGCGAATTGGTCTATAGTTCCCCGACTTTTTGGGTCTCTGTTTTCTTTACAAGTCCCACTGCTCCACTGCTCACAACAAATGTTAAATGTAACCAGGTCGGTGATATGACCGATGATATCGGTCTGAGACTGGGTCAGGGACAGTTTTAGGAAAAAGTCAGGTTAGTTTCTTTAACACATTTATGATCCACAGCAACGTTACTCAAACTACGATGGAAAGATGAATTGAAAAGTGATCGGGTATTGCAAATATATCATCGATAGTTCCATGATTAAAACACACACACACACACACACACACACACACACACACGCGCGCGCATACACACACAGACACACACACAAACCGGTTAACAAAATCTCTGCAATTTTAATTTGAAAGACCTTTGTCCAAATATTAGTGTAACTCATGACAAAAGTAAAAATTCAGATTGTCCAAAATGTTATTCTGCTTCTGAAAATATTCTACCCACACACAAGCTGCTGACAATGGGATTTCATCCTGAGAGAGTTGGATTTGGCTTAATCCCCTTTGCTTTAGGCGGTGAGTAGATTCTAATGAATTCTGGTCAGTGATCACCCAAAGGGTGGCACGGTGGTTAGCACTGCTGCCTCACAACACCAGGGACTTGGGGTCGATTCCAGTCTTGGGTGACTGTCTGTGTGGAGTTTGCACATTCTCCCTGTATCTGTGTGAGCTTCTAATGAGTGTTCCATATTCCTACCACAGCTCAAACTGTG
>NW_025131565.1:0-1144 GCF_004010195.1 Chiloscyllium plagiosum
TGGCCAAAATCTTACTTTCGTCATTCATTTATTTCTTAAATACCTATAGAAAGCCTCAGTGTTTACCCTGACCCTATCCACCAAAAACTTCTCATGTCTCCTCCTGACCCATCTGAGCTCTCTCTTTCGGTCTTTCCTGGCTACCTTGTAACCCTCAAGCGCCCTAACTGAGCCTTCGCCTCTCATCCAAACATAAGCCTTCTTCTTCCTCTTGACCAGACAGTCTACTTCCTTCGGAAAACACGGCTCCCGCTCTGGACAGCTTTCACTCTGCCTGACAGGTACATACTTATCTCGGAAACACAGTAGCGTTTCCTTGAATAAGCTCCACATTTCTAATGTGCCTATCCACTGCAGTCTCCTTCTCCATCCAGTGCTTCCTAAGTCTGGCCTAATCGCATCATAATTGCCTTTCCCCCAGCTGTAACTCTTGCCCAGTGGTATACACCTATCCATTTCTATGTCAAATCTCCCGTAACAACTACCCTGTCATTCTCACTGCTATCGAGAATCATCTTTGCTACCCTTTCCTCTACATCTCTGGAACAATTCGGAGGCCTATAGAAAACTACCAACAGGGTGACATCTCATTTCTAACTTCAGCCCACATTACATTTGTTGACGAGTCCCCAAACATCTTTTCTGCAACTGTAATGCTGTCTTTGACCAACACTGCCACAGGTCCCCCCTCTTTTACCTTCTTCTCTGTTCTTACTGAAACATCTAAATTCTGGAATCTGCAGCAACCATTCATGTCCCTGTTCTATTCATGTCTACGAAATTGCCACAACACCAAATTCCCAGGTACCAACCAATCCTGTAAGGTCATCGACCTTACTCCAGATGCTCTTTGCGTTGAACCATACGCCATAGACATACGCCAAACCAACGTCTTGCTTACTGGTGCAATCTTGCGACCCTAAGACTTGTTTTGGACCTCCCTACTCTCAAACTTTTCGATACTAGAACTACAACTTTGGTTCCCATCCCTCTGCTGGATTAGTTTAAACACACCCCAATAGTCTTAGCGAATTGACCCCCAGGATATTGGTACCCCTCTGGTTCAGATGAAGACCATCCTGCTTCTACAGGTCCCACCTACCCCAGAAAAATCCCTAATTATCCAAGAATCCAAAATCCTCCC
>NW_025131566.1:0-1144 GCF_004010195.1 Chiloscyllium plagiosum
GAGCTGTCACTTCAACGGGTCTGGGGCATCTTGCAGCATGGCCCGGACCTCTGCGTGGATCCAGGTCTTATACAGGGGAGTGCACCCAATCATGATGCGGGGAAACTGACAGTTGGTGCCCTGGTAATTTCGGCAAGCACTCGGTCTTCTTGTGAGTGTGGAGTTATCGTTTGTGTTGGGCAGCAGTGGTGATTCATACTGCCCGGCGGCTAATGTGTGCCATCGCGGGCTTGCTGTATAATGCATTGCAAAAAAATTGAGCCACTTCATTCAGGCCCAAACGGTCTGGCTTTGAAGCCAGTATGGGAAATTTCGGGTACTGTGGGGCATAGGCGGTGTGGCTGTATCTGGAATTATTTTGATCACAGTGTCGCTTGTTATTGCAGCAGTCTTTCGTCTTCGCGGCCTGATACTGCTGTGCAACCTGCCGAAACTTTGCAAGATACTACAGCATGTATACAGTGTCCCAGGAGGGGTCAACGTACCCTCCCGTAATGGCCGTGCTACAATAATCAAGCTTATCGATTTTAAAGGACCTTCCATATGGCCAATTTACTTGTGCACATGTGTAAAATTCTCCTGTAAAGTGGGTAAAGTAACCGCCATCCCCTGTCTCTTTCAGCACAGTGTCTGCCAGTGAACCAGGATAACAAGAGAATCGCCTATCTTTATTTTGATTTTCACGTATTTACAGGGCGGCATGGTTAGCACTGCTACCTCACAGCGCCAGCGTCCCAGCTTCGATTTCAGCCTTGGGCGACTGTCTGTGTGCAGTTTGCACATTCTCCCCATGTCTGCGTGGGACTCCTCCATGTGCTCCGGTTTCCTCACACAATCACAAAGGCGTGCAAGTCCGGTGAAATGGCCGTGCTAAATTGCCCATAGTGTCAGGTGCATTGGTGGGACGGAAATGGGTCTGCACGGCTTACTCTTCCGAGGGTCGGGGTGGACTGGTTGAGTCGACGGGCCTGTTTCCACACTTGTAGGGAATCGAAACTTACATGCCTCCTCAATATCGTCTTGTACAACTTCGGTCCTGGGCCGTCACATAGTTGGGATTGCCCAGCTAGCACATCCCAGCAGTGGGTGGAATTCCCTGCCCCCATGGCGGACCGGACGCCCTGCGCTGACTGCTAAGCATTGC
>NW_025131567.1:0-1144 GCF_004010195.1 Chiloscyllium plagiosum
TTGTTCTTGTTTGGGTCTTTCCATGTTTCCTGTTGTGTTTATCAGTCGTGTGTGTTTGGTTATTATGAGGGTTATCCGATACTTTTTAAACCATATGTTTCCATTTTTGTTGAGTTTATCTGTTCCATTGAGATGCATGTGTTTTATTCTATGAAGTAGGTAGAAAAAAGCCGGGTTTTAACGTAAATTCAAGAGTTGCACTGATTTTTAAAACCCAGACTTTTATTGACTGAAGCAGAAAAATCCTTAATCTCAAGCTGTTTGAGGGGAGCCTTAATGATTTCAAGAGGAGCAAGTATCACAGTGCCTTAGTTGAAAAGATGTAGAAACATAGAGAAAATGAACCAAGCAAGATCCATTTCAGCCATGTGGTCTCATGTATGTTAGACAAGGCTGGATAGCCTCTCCTTTACTGGCAGCTGTGTTACAGTTAATAGAAATATGCCAAAGTCTTGAATTTATACATGGAACTGTGATGTAGTTACCATCACATAGGCCTGGTCCAGGGAGGGACAAGAATAGCAACTTATCATTCTGAGGATCAGGATCTACAAGAGGACAATCCTGTATGCAAATGTGGAAGGGCTGCTGTGGCATCAGTTATTGTGGGGAGGAAGGATGATATCTTTGATGGGTCGTCAAATGGGAGACTTCCAAAAGAGAGTTGCAAAGGGTACAAGCTGGTACACACCAATGAGAAATAAATATCGGCTATCCAAAGCAAGAGTACCCTGGATGACTAATGATGTTGATATGAAAATGGAAAAAGAAGATGAATGGTGAGGCATGTATTGCAAACCAGAATAGAAAATAGCTACAGAAATCAGAAAGTGAATCTCAAATGCAGAAGAGAGTTTATGGCTACAACAAGGAAGGCCAAGAGGAAACATAAATTGTGGATGGCAGGTTGTGCTGGACATCGATAGTAAAATGTCCTTTGAACATTTTAGATTACTTACAGTGTGGAAACAGGCCCTTCGGCCCAACAAGTCCACACTGACCTGTCGAAGCGCAACCCACCCAGACCCATTCCACAACATTTACCTTCACCTAACGCTACGGGCAATTTAGCGTGGCCAATTCACCTAACCTGCACATTTTCGGATTGGCGGAGGAAACCGGAGCACCCGGAGGAAACCCACAC
>NW_025131568.1:0-1144 GCF_004010195.1 Chiloscyllium plagiosum
ATTTAGGTTAGAAGAGGAGGGAGGGAGGCCTTACTTTGTAGGACCTGGGGTCTAGAACACACCCACTCTAATAACAATCGCTTACCTTCCCGACCGGCTTTGCGCTCTGCCTTCACTTCCGCCCAGCTCCCGCTGCTCTCTGATGAGAAAAGGCTGGATAAGCTCAGGTTATATACTTTGGAGCAGAGAATGCTGAGGGGGACGTGATTCAGAAGGATAAGATTACGAGGCACATGGATAGTGTAGGTAGACAGCAGCTGTTCCTTTTAGTCAACGGGCCAAGAACATGGGAGAGCATTTTTAATGTGAAGGAATTAAGGTTTAAGAGTAATTGAGGTTTGCCGCCCAGCTCCCGCTGCTCTCTGATGCGAAAAGGCTGGATAAGCTCAGGTTATATACTTTGGAGCAGAGAATGCTGAGGGGGACGTGATTCAGAAGGATAAGATTACGAGGCTCATGGACAGTGTAGGTAGACAGCAGCTGTTCCTTTTAGTCAACGGGCCAAGAACATGGGAGAGCATTTTTAATGTGAAGGAATTAAGGTTTAAGAGTAATTGAGGTTTGCTTTTCACCAAGAGGGTGTTGGGGTCTGGAATGTACTTCTTGGGAGGGGAGCTGCCAGGTAATCCCACAACCGTTAAAAAGTACTTGGACGAATTCTTGAAGTGTCATAAAATTCCTGGCTACGGGCCTCGTGTAGAAGAGTGGATCAAATGTAGACCGTGTTATATTCCTGACAGTACAGAGTCTATGCTCCTGAGATTGCATGGCGTAGATATAAATTGATGGGTTTCTGAAGAGATTATTAACAAGAGTTATAAAAGTGAACTGTCAATGGAAAAGGTAAGAGAGAAGTGCAGCTTCGTTACAGCCTGAACCCACACAATACAGAATAACAGCAGGGAAATGACAGAACTATGAAGCAATTACATCAGTTCTGTCTTCACAGAAGAAAACAAACCAAACAAGTCAAATCTTCCCAGCAAGACTGGAAGCCTCAGTCTCGAAAGACAAAGAATGAGATTAATAAATAAATTCTTTGGGAGAAATTATTGAGACTTAAAATATGGTTGAACTCAATTTACAGATGGAAGGTGTGAAGATAAAGTCGAATACCAGGGTGTTGTGCTTAAACAAAGGAGAC
>NW_025131569.1:0-1144 GCF_004010195.1 Chiloscyllium plagiosum
AATAGCATCAAGTGAAGTTACAGAGAGAACAACAGCTAGGTATAATTTAATAAAACTTCCAACCCTTCTGGGATCCCAAGCACCTGATAACTGTTACAGCTACAAGGAAAAATCTAGAAAGCCTGGTCTGTGCCAGCTGGCCTGTGTTACTATTATTTATTAAAAACCCTAAACTCCTCGTAAGTTATTTACTTGAGCCGTTTTCAGTGGGCAGTTTGGCCTTTATGACCTCTTACTAAAAAAAAGGAGAAAATAGCCTTTTATTAAAAAAGTGACAGCATTTTCACACAATTTAGATGTCTGGTCCTTTAATCAGTAGGCTTCCTCGTGTTACTGATCGCAAGGTCACCTGAGAGGTACAGCCACAGCTACAGACCAAGTTACAAGGATGTGTCTCATAACTTCTGGAACACACCTGTCCATGGACCATCAAATGGCACATACCGGGAAGTGAACAATAGCCTGACACACACCGTTTCATGATTTCTGAGCTACACAATGCCAGCACTCGATACACTAGGGAGGCCAAAACCCAAGGTCAGGGAAAGATACAGACGGACCAGAGAAATTCACATTAAAGACAGAAACAGGCAGCCAATTAACTGGGAGGAGGTTTTGGAAATATGGGGAAAAATGATAGAACAGTGGGACTGACTGGAGAAGTAAGATCTTCGAGAGTAAAATTACAAGAATGAGAACATTGAATAAAGGCATTGTCAGATCAGCTGAAATGGTTAGTTACATCAAATTCGCAATCTGCTTCACAGAACAACACAAACAACATAAACTGGGACAAGATGACAGCCCAGCATGGAGAGCTGTGCAGACCATGCTAGTGTGTTGCTCAGTAAACTGTACTCTCTGCCCAGCATGAGAGTATTGCAAACTTTACTATCATATGCTAAGTATACTCGCATCCGATTACTGCCTACAATGGGAAGGTTTGCTCTCTCTGTGTGTTTATCAGAGACTGAGTATGTGTGTGTGTGTGTGTGTGTGCGCGCGCGATAGGCGTGGTTGAATGCGAAACTCCTTGTTTGAGAAGGAACGCTCATGGAGAAAACAATTTATAAAACGAACAACAGGCAAGCTTTTTGGTAATCAGTAGAGCGAACGAGAGAAGTTTCATGGACAGATAAGGTAA
>NW_025131570.1:0-1144 GCF_004010195.1 Chiloscyllium plagiosum
GGAGTGGGTCGGTATTAGAGTGAGCCCTGTGCTTGGAGTGGGTCGGTATTAGAGTGAGCCCTGTGCTGGGAGTGGGTCGATATTAGAGTGAGGCCTGTCCTGGAAGTGGGTCGGTATTAGAATGAGGCCAGCCCTGGGAGTGGGTCGGTATTAGATTGAGGCCTGTGCTGGGAGTGGGTCGGTATTAGAGTGAGGCCTGTACTGGGAGTGGGTCGGTATTAGAGTGAACCAGTGCTGGGAGTGGGTCGGTATTAGTTGAGGCCTGTGCTGGGAGTGGGCCAGTATTAGAATGAGGCCAGCCCTGGGAGTGGGTCGGTATTAGAGTGAGGCCTGAGCTGGGAGTGGGTCAGTATTACAGTGAGGCCAGTCCTGGGAGTGGGTTGGTATTGGGAGTGAGTCCAGTGCTCGGAGTGGGTCGGTGTTAGAGTGAGGCCTGTACTGGGAATGGGCCAGTTTTGGACTGAGGCCAGTCCTGGGAGTGGGCCAGTATTAGAATGAGGTCAGTCCTGGGAGTGGGTCGGTATTAGAGTGAGGCCTGTGCTGGGGGAGGCCCAGTATTAGAGTGAGGCCAGTCGTGGGAGTGGGTCGATATTAGAGTGAGGCCAGTGCTGGGAGTGGGTCGGTATTAGAGTGAGGCCTGTGCTGGGAGTGGGTCGGTATTAGAGTGAGACCTGTACTGGGAGTGGGTCAATATTAGAGCGAGGCCAGTGCTGGAGTGGGTCAGTATTAGATTGAGGCCTGTAGTGGGAGTGGGTCAGTATTAGAGTGAGGCCTGTACTGGGAGTGGGTCGGTATTAGAGTGAGGCCAGTCCTGGAAGTGGGTCGGTATTAGAGTGCAGCCTGAGCTGGGAGTGGGTCAGTATTAGAGTGAGGCCTGTTCTGGGAGTGGGTCGATATTAGAGTGAGGCCTGTCCTGGAAGTGGGTCGGTATTAGAATGAGGCCAGCCCTGGGAGTGGGTCAGTATTAGAGTGAGGCCTATGCTGGCAGTGGGTCAGTGTTAGAGTGAGGCCTGTGCTGGAAGTGGGTCAGTATTAGAGTGAGGCCTGTACTGGGAGTGGGTCGGTATTAGAGTGAGGCCTATGCTGGAAGTGGGTCAGTATTAGAGTGAGGCCAGTGCTGGGAGTGGGTCAGTATTAGAGTGAG
>NW_025131571.1:0-1144 GCF_004010195.1 Chiloscyllium plagiosum
TAAACATTGTAGAAAGTCGAGGTAAATTTGTTTTAAAAAATGCTTCCAGTTTCACAATGTGAGAAACAAACCTCACTCACTAATTTCAGTCCGAGACAAGATCTGAATCAGTAGTGCCCTTTATTTCACACTTGCAAGTGGGTGTGATGTCCACAAGGCAGGGACAAAACACACTGAATTTAACAAATAATAGATATTTATATAATTTGGTTCCTACATATTTTTTTCTTATTTCATTGTTTCCCCCCCCCGGTTTACATCCTCCACTTCCCTAAGACCGGTACCCATTACTCCTGTTTATCTCTTGTCTTATCAGGCCTTGTCTGTGACAAAAATGCTTATTCCTGTTCTCACAAGGCCATTTGACCACATCCTGCTGTGGGCACATACTTGCCTTACCATTATTTACTCCCTCCATCTGTGCTGCCCTTCACAGCATCTTATCACTAAGCCCTTTTAATTGGGGTTTGTTCCTGTGTTTCTGTAAAAGTGGGAAACAGATGTTTATACCTACTGTTTATACAGGCATATTTAGTTTAACTGCCTGTCTTCACAGCATCTTATCTAGTGCCTGTATTTTTTACCATTGTTTGGCAGTCCCGTTTCTTTCTTGCATACATTTTTAGCTAATACAAAAAAAACAGTTATGCATTTCCTCCATATTGTTCCCATTCTTGTTGACTCAGCTCCTGGCTGAAACAATTACACACTGATGTGAGTTCATTTATTTTTATAATCAATTATAATTGCAGAATTGCAGAAGTAACATTAATTTACCTATATCCCACAAATTTCCCCTTTTTCTTTCTTTACCATTTGTTATCTTCTGCATTTTTCTTTTAAGCATCACCCCCGGAATTCGCAAGCATCATTCCGGAAATTTCATCCATCTTGGTCTCACTCATCTCCTCAATATTTAGTTGATAAAGTTCTTCTGTCTGATTTCCTTTTAGGGGCATTTGTTTCATCAAGGCTGTCTCAATCAGTCTTTGGGTGAGCCCTCGTATACAGGGTACGATACAACAGCCAATGGCCACCAATACCCCAACCAGTACTATCAGGGAAGTAAGGATGGAAACTACCACCCCCTTCCATTTTCCAAACCAGGATACAAGCCATCACGTGAGAGATGTGTCTACTCCTG
>NW_025131572.1:0-1144 GCF_004010195.1 Chiloscyllium plagiosum
TGCACCGCTATCACTGTACCGCTATCACTGTACAGCTATCACTGCACTGCTATCACTGTCCCGCTATCACTGCACCACTATCACTGCACCGCTATCACTGTACCACTCTCACTGCACCACTATCACTGCACCACTTTCACTGTACCACTATCACTGCACTGCTATCACTGTACTACTATCACTGTACCACTATCACTGTACCGCTATCACTGCACCGCTATCACTGCACCGCTATCACTGCACCGCTATCCCTGCATGGCTATCACTGCAACGCTATCACTGCACCGCTATCACTGCACCGCTATCACTGTACCGCGATCACTGTACCACAATCACTGTACCGCTATCACTGCACCTCTATCACTGCATGGCTATCACTGCACAACTATCACTGCACCGCTATCACTGTACCACTATCACTGTACCGCTATCACTGTACCACTATCACTGTACCGCTATCACTGTCACCACACTGCTATCACTGTACCGCTATCACTGTACCACTAACACTGCACCACTATCACTGTACCGCTATCACTGTACAGCTATCACTGCACTGCTATCACTGTACCGCTATCACTGCACCACTATCACTGTACCACTATCACTGCACCACTATCACTGTATCACTCTCACTGCACCACTATCACTGCACCGCTTTCACTGTACCACTATCACTGCACCGCTATCACTGCACTGCTCTCACTGTACCGCTATCACTGCACTGCTATCACTGTACCGCTATCACTGTACCACTATCACTGCACCGCTATCACTGTACCACTATCACTGTACCACTATCACTGCACCGCTATCACTGTACCGCTATCACTGCACCACTATCACAGCACCACTATCACTGCACCACTATCACTGCACCACTATCACTGTACCACTATCACTGCACCGCTATCAATGAACCACTATCACTGTACCGCTATCACTGCACCGTTATCACTGTACTGCTATCACTGCACTGCTATCACTGCACCGCTATCAATGAACCACTATCACTGCACCACTATCACTGTACCGCTATCACTGCACAGCTATCACTGCACCAATATCACTGTACCGCTATCACTGCACTGCTATCACTGCCCCACTATCTCTGTACCGCTATCACTGCACAGCTATCACTGCA
>NW_025131573.1:0-1144 GCF_004010195.1 Chiloscyllium plagiosum
GTGGGGTTTCCTTGTGTGTCGCCATATTGGATGGGCACAGTGAGCCCTGTGAAGGCTGTCCTGGTGGTTCTCCACCTGGGTTCAGGGTGGCCTAGCTTATTGGTTTCAAGTCTTGGATTGCGATGGGAGCCAGAGATCAGGAACAGCTCAGAGAGTCCAACCAAGGATGCCATCCACCAACTGACCCTGGGTCACACTGGCTCCAGATAATGGCCATCTCCAACAAGAGAGATGGAGAGAATCATCCCTCGCTCCTTGGTGTCCCGAGATCCTCCTGCTTGCAAATCCCCCAAGATTTCCCATTGAGTTTGTCTCTAAACCGCTCCTCTCCATCAATCTCAATCTCCTTCTCTCCTCCTGAACCAAGCTCCTCGAAAGCCCATCTCTCCGTGCCTGGTACTCCATGGGCACCCAACTCCAGAACATCCCGAAACCATTAAACAAGAGGACGGTGGGACGCTGGAAATCAGAAATAAAAAAAACAGGTGGCATGGTGACTCAGTGGCTAGCACTGCTGCCTCCCAGCGCCAGGGACCCGGGTTCGATCCCACCGTCGGGGAGGCTGTCTGGGTGGGGTTTGCACATTCTCCGGGTGCTCCGGTTTCCTCCCACAGTGCAAAGGTGTACAGGTTAGGGTGGATTGGCCGTGGGAAATTGTCCCATAGTGCCCAGGAGTGTGCAGGTTAGGGTGGATTGGCCGTGGGAAATTGTCCCATAGTGTCCCAGGGATGTACAGGTTCGGGTGGATTGGCTGTGGGAAATTGTCCCATAGTGCCCAGGGATGTGCAGGTTAGATTGGATTGGCTGTGGGAAATTGTCCCATAGTGCCCAGGGATGTGCAGGTTAGGGTGGATTGGCCGTTGGAAATTGTCCCATAGTTACCCAGGGATGTGCAGGTTAGGGTGGGTTGTCCATGGGAAATTGTCCCATAGTGCCCAGGGATGTGCAGGTTAGGGTGGGTTGGCCATGGGAAATTGTCCCATAGTGCCCAGGGATGTGAGGCTAGGGTGGATTGGCCATGGGGTTTTGTCCCATAGTGCCCAGGGATGTGCAGGTTAGGGTGGATTGGCCGTGGGAAATTGTCCCATAGTGCCCAGGGATGTGTAGGTTCGGGGGGATTGGCCGTGGGAAATTGTCCCATAGT
>NW_025131574.1:0-1144 GCF_004010195.1 Chiloscyllium plagiosum
GACAGCGAAACATAACTTAGACAGGTAAGCCTAAGTACATATATGTAAGCACAACAATCTATAATCATATGATAATGTTAGTAGTTTTAAGTTGCAGTCATTCTTTAATGTATTAAACATCAAAAATTCAATTGGTATCATCTTTTAGTTAATAATTCTGTGTCTAAGGTCTCCCCCTTCTCACCAGTGCCTGAAGAAGAAGCAGGGCTTAGTAAGCTTGAATTTTCAAATAAACCTGTTGGACTACAACCTGATGTCGACAATCAGCCTTTGATGCATTGACACGTTCTGATAAAAACCATGGACAAGTATTGAGAGAGACCCTTGAACCAGCCAGTTTAAAGTTTGTTAAAAAGACAGGACTGATCCCACAATAAACAACCTATATGGGTATGTTGAAATTACAATTGCAGCTGACAAATTAACACCAGGGGATTTAACTGGATTGCAATGGGCAGGAACCTTAGAGAGTAAGGAGTAATCCCCATCCTGCTTACAGGGAGGATTGGATAATACCAGTGATGGAATGTCCCTGATAGCAAGGAAGCCCAATGTAGGAGTGTCTTCACTGACTGGGAATGAAAACTCAGGAAGGCACACAGGTTTCAGGCAAGTGGAAGATTTTTATTCAAGCAGAAACTGGATAAAGCAGGGAGAGGGCCAAAGGATCTTCCCCGTATCTGGTCTTGATGTGAGAACTCAATTTTTTCCTTACTCTTTGGTTCAGATCAGAAGATTGATCAATGGCACAATCTCAATTTAAAATAAAAAGTGAAATCTTTACACATATTTCCATTAACAATCCCATACAATGTGATTACTATATCCCTCCTTCTTACTTCATATACCCTTGATTAGGTGTCTCAGGGAATAAATAATCAATGATGGACATTACTATGGACAGCCCCAGATTCACAAGATCTCCCCTCTACAATTCTGGTCCAATAAAAATCTTAATTACGATTTACAAAAAGAAAATCACATCTCAAACCAGTCAGCTTAGTCAAGTGTCCTCTATAGATTTTCCTCTGTCTTCTTTCCTTCTTCTGAGGGATTCTGCTTCCCAGGTCTTTGATAGATAAAGGTACCTTTCAAAACGCAGATCTCTCTGAGTTGTTGGTGCTAGTTGCTCTTTGCCGCTCTG
>NW_025131575.1:0-1144 GCF_004010195.1 Chiloscyllium plagiosum
TCAATACTTATCTTGGTTTTCCTTGTATGAGGACATAAAATCCCAGCAAGGGCTCACTTATTCAAGGCAGAGGTGAGGAGGAATTTCTTCCCTCAAACAATACTGAATCTGTGGGAATTTCTTACTGCAGAAGGCTGGTGAGGCTGGGTCATTAAGTATATTTCGAATAACGATGGTCAGAGTTTAATTCATCAGGGAAACAAAGGCTACCTGGAAAAGACAGGAAAGTAGATTTGGGGATTACCTGATCAGCAATGATCGCATTGAATAGTGAAATATTATTGATGGGCCAAACGGTCAAATTCCACTCCCACATCTGAGTGATCTAAATCATGTTTCACCTCGAACAATTGCACAATATTCTGCTTCTCTTAAAACAAAGCTCCTTTTCAATGAAATTATTAGGCATTTGTCAATACACAAAATTTGATATAGAATGGTCCATTCTCTTAATGGCTCATTGACATGCTATTACATAAAACCACCTCGTATACAGTCCAGGATTCCATTACAGCACTGATACTCATTAGTTATTCAGTGAGGATATAATGGACTCAAAACAGTTAAACCAATAGGAAGGCATATAGGAATTTTTAAACAGATAGAGAGGATTGTTGGGATTTGAAGAGGTTACACAGTTGGGAGTGATGTAGGGACTGGAGGAGATTACATTCATAGAGATTATTTTAGAGACTGAACAATGTTAAGCAATAAGGGATCTGCAATGGCAATGCAAGATTCAGCACATTGGATGATGTGGGCCCGAATGTGGTTACATAGATAGCAATAGCTGTAGTGTCTGGAGGAGATTGTAATGACAGGAGGAATTTACTCGAATAAAGAAAGTACTAGCGGTAGGCAGAATTAACAAACATGGAAAGGATTGGAGGGGCTGCAAGACGCTACAGAAATGAGAAATGTTGTATCAACTTGATGGTGTACACATGCAGGAATGTCGTGGCAATTGGATCAGCTCACCATGACAGGGAGGGACACAGAGACACGAGATGTTATAGAATTGGAGAGGTTTGAAATCATTGCAATCGTCAGGAACAGCCAGAGAGTTGTATGGTCTGGTGGAGATTGCACAGCTGGGAGAGATATAGGGACACGACGATGTTGCACATGCAAGTACGTTTGTTGG
>NW_025131576.1:0-1144 GCF_004010195.1 Chiloscyllium plagiosum
AATTGTGCCCATGCCTTGAAGCCTACTTTTCCTAAGTCGTGCCTCACCGCATCATAATTTCCCTGCCCCCAGCTATAATTCTTGCCCTGAAGTGCACACTTATCCCTCTCCATCACTAGAGTAAAAGTTACCGAATTGTTGTCACTGTCCCCAAAGTGCTCACCTACCTCCAATTCTAACATCTGGCCTGGTTCGTTACCCAGAACCAAATCCAGTATGGCATCACCTCTTGTTGCAAGAGGAACATTGCACTGCCTTTAATGCCATCCCTCTAAAAGTAACCTTTTAAAAAAAAACTGCGTCTAAAGAATAGAACAAGCAAAATGCAGCACTTGCCTACTTACCACAACGGGTCTTATTATTAGGTGAGAGGAGGAGGGCGGGTGGGAGGCACTACCTCTGTAAATCTCTCAGTCCAATGTTGTTTTGCTACCTTTGTACATTTTAAACATTTCTTTTCTTTTCTATCTATTCCTGAATAGTCTTAGACATCCGTCAATCTTTGGGCTTGTTCTTACACTTTAATCAAAAGGGAAAATGTTGGATCTGTCCCACCACCTCCCACTTTATGAATGCCTCCTGTTGTTCTTCTGTAGATGCACACTCAAGTAGCTGTTCCCAGTCTAGTTTGTTGGATCATGCTTTATTTTAATAAAATCTGCCTTACCTCATACAAATTCCAACCCCTCCTGTTTTTTGTGTGGTTGAATATCTTTATTCTTTTCCATAACAACCTCAAAACGGATGCTGTTTTTGTTGTTATCACTGAAATGTACCCGCACTGTCACATTGAACACCTGCCAAAACCTGTCTAATCTGATTCCTGAGAATTAGGTACAGTCCTGCACACTCCCTTGGAGGATCATCTACACATTAACAAAAAATCTCTCCTGTATACATTTCAAGAAAACATGCCTGTTCTAATCCCTTTATTCTATGATTATCTCAATTAACTTTAGAAGAGTTGAAACTCTTTAATATAATAACACTATCATTATTTTTACACACTGTGTCAGAAATTGTTAATGTCCAAAAAACAAAGTCATTACAAGACTCTAGTGAATGGCCCAGGTTAATTTAAATTCTCCATTGAGTGAAACTTCCAGAAATTCATGGTCAGACACTGTGGTCAGAGCTGCTCCAA
>NW_025131577.1:0-1144 GCF_004010195.1 Chiloscyllium plagiosum
TTTCCCATTCTCCATTCTCTGGTTTCAAACTGGAGAAAACCTGCACTGTTTTTTCATACTTCTCACATTGATATAATGTGACAAGCTATAACAGTTCACTCTTATAACCTTTGTGAACATTATCTTCAGAAACCCATCAATTCCTGTCTTAAGATGCTCACCTCCACATCATACGCTCACAGGAGCATAGTTTCTGTACCAACAGAAATACAGCACGATCTGTATTAGTCGCACTTTCCAACACCAGGCCCATAGCCTGGAATGTTATGAAACTTCCAAGGCCTCGTCCAAGTACTTTTAACGGTTGAGAGGTTAGCCGTGTTAACTCCCCTCTCAGGAAGTACATTCCAGACCTCAACACGCTCTGGGTGAAAAAAAAAGTAATCTTTAAATCCTCTATGAACCTCAAACCCTTCACTTTAAAAGTGTGCTCCCTTGTTCTTGACCCTCTGTCTAAAAGGAGCAGTTGCTGTCTATCCACCCTGTCCATGCCCCTTGTTAACTTATCCTTCTGAATAACATCCCCTCAGCCTCTCTTTCCAAAGTAAACAACCCGAGCTTATCCAGCCTCTCTCCATAGCTGATATGATCCATCCCAGGAACCTCCTGGTGAATCTCCTCTGCAACCACTCCAGTACAATCACATCCTTCCTGAAATGAGGCTCCCAGAACGACTGACAGTACTCCATCATGGACTAAACCAAGCCCTGTATAGCACTTATAAGCTACTCCCTGATTAATAAACGCTACACCCAAGGTTCAATTCTTAACTAGTCCATTACCCTGTTCAGTCACATTCAGGGATGTGTGGAGAAACACCCTGTGAGCTCCCTAGTGTGCTGCCAATCATTGTGTACACCCCATGTCTAGTTCATACTTCCAAAGTACATCACCTCATATTTATCAGGATCACATTCCATCTGCCATTGATCTGCCCATCTGATCATTCCACTTGTATCTTCCTGTAAAATCAGAACTTCCTCCTCACTGCCAACCACCCGACCAATCTTTGTGTCAAACACAAAATTACTTATCACAACTCTCACCCCTCTATCCACTCCCCCTCCAGATTCAAATCTATACCATTTATGAATGCTACAAACAATAAGGAACACAGCACTGATCCCTATGGTACATCAGGGGA
>NW_025131578.1:0-1144 GCF_004010195.1 Chiloscyllium plagiosum
CTAAGGTAGAGAACAGCTGTTCCCATGTAAAATGTAGAGAACAGCAGTCCCTGTGTATAATATAGAGAACAGCAGTTCCCATGTCTAATATGGAGAACAGCTGTCGCTGTGTATAATATAGAGAACGGCAGTTCCCATGTCTAATATAGAGAACAGCAGTCCCTGTGTATAATATAGAGAAGAGCTGTCCCTGTGTATAAAATAGAAAACAGCAGATCCTGTGTATAATTTAGAGAACAGCAGACCCTGTGTCTCATATAGAGAACAGCTGTCCCTGTGCATAATATAGAGAACAGCAATTCCCATTTCTAATATAGAGAACAGCAGTCCCTGTGTATAATATAGAGAAAAGCAGTTCCTCAATATAATGGAGAACAGCATTCCCTGTGTATAATATAGAGAACATCAGTCCCTGTATATAATATAGAGAACAGCAGTCCCTTTGTATAATATAGAGAACAGCAGTCCCTTTGTATAATATAGAGAACATCAGTCCCTGTATATAATATCGAGAACAGCAGACCCTGTGCATAATATAAAGAACAGCAGTTCTCATGTCTAATATAGAGAACAGCAGTCCCTGTGTTTAATATAGAGAACAGCAGACCCTGTGTATAATATAGAGAACAGCAGTTCCTATGTCTAAAAAAGATAACAGCAGACCCTGTGTACAACATACAGTGCAGCTGTTCCCATGTCGAATATAGAAAATATCAGTCCTTGGATCTAATATAGACAACAGCAGTTCCCATATCGAGTATAGAGAACAGCTGTCGCTGTGTATAATATAAAGAACAGCAGTTCCCATGACTAATGTAGAGAACAGCAGTCCCTGTGTATAATATAGAGAACAGCAGTCCCTGTGCATAAGATAGAGAACAGCAGTCCCTGCGTACAATATAGAAAACAGTAGTCCCTGTGTATCATATAGAGAACAGCCGTTCCCATGTAAAATATAGAGAACAGCAGTCCCTGTGTGTAATATAGTGCACAGCAGTTCCTATCTCTAATGTAGAGAACAGCAGTCCCTGACTATAATATAGAGAACAGCCGTTCCCATGTCTAATATAGTGAACAGCAGTCCATGTGTCTAATTTAGAGAACAGCAGTACCTGTGTATAATATAGAGAACAGCAGTTCTCAT
>NW_025131579.1:0-1144 GCF_004010195.1 Chiloscyllium plagiosum
CTGAATTAAACTCCATCTGCCATTTGTCAGCCCGTTGGCCCATCTGGTCAAGATCCTGTTGTAATCTGAGGTAACCCTCTTCGCTGTCCACTAAACCTTCAATTTTGGTGTCATCTGCATACTTACTAACTGTACGTCTGATGCTCGCATCCAAATCATTTATGTAAATGACAAAACGTAGAGGGCCCAGCACTGATCCTTGTGGCATTCCACTGGTCACTGGCCTCCAGTCTGAAAAACAACCTCCGCCACCACCATCTGTCTTCTAGCTTGAGGAATTTCCACGACCGTCCTCGAAGAAAGAGGTGCTTCGATTTTTGGAACTGAGTGGATTCTATGAGAAGTTTGTTGCGAACTTCAGCAGCGTATTGGCACCTCTAATGGATTTACTAAGGAAGAACACAAGATTGTGGTGGACAGAACAATGTCCCGCCTCAGGCGACTGACTGTGTGGAGTTTGCACGTTCTCCCCGTGTCTGCGTGGGTTTCCTCCGGGTGCTCCGGTTTCCTCCCACAGTCCAAAGATGTGCAGGTTAGGTGAATTGGCCATGCTAAATTGCCCGTAGTGTTAGGTAAGGGGTAAATGTAGGGGTATGGGTGGGTTGCGCTTCGGCGGGTTGGTGTGGACTTGTTGGGCCGAACGGCCTGTTTCCACACTGTAATGTAATGTAATGTAAATGCCAGGAGGCACTTGAGAATTTTAAAGCAGGACTAATCACTGCATCAGGTTTAGGTACACCAAATATTTTGAAACCCTTTGAAAAATGTGTTTGATGCTTGGGATATAGGGGTCGGAGATGTATTGATACAGAAAGATAATGATAGAATTGAATGGCCAATTGGCTACTTGTCGAAGAAACTCAATATCCACCAGAAAAGAAAAATACAAAATCTCCATTATTGAAAAAGAATGATTAAGTTTCGTACTGGCCTGACAATGTTTTAATATTTATATGAAAAACGAATTGTTGGAGATGGTTGTGGACAACGACAAACCTCTAGCACTTTTTGGGATATTTAAAGACCAGAATATGAGACTATTTCATTGGAGTCTTATGTTATCGACTTTAAACTTACAAAATGTACATGCTTTCGATCCTAAAATGTGATTGCAGATTGTTATTGCGGATTTAAAGGAAAACGT
>NW_025131580.1:0-1144 GCF_004010195.1 Chiloscyllium plagiosum
AAACCCGTTACGTCTACCCCTTACCTAACACTACGGACAATTTAGCAATTTAGCATGGCCAATTCATCTGATCTGCACATCTTTGGACTGCGGGAGGAAACCGGAGCTGGATTAAGGGAATCCATTGAAGAACATCGCGGGTGGACTAATTCACTTCAAAGGGAAATCAGGAGGGCCCAAAGGGGACCACAAAAAGTGTTGGCAGATCAGGCTGAGGAAAATCAAAAGAGATTCTACAAGTATTTTAACAACAGAAGATTAACTAGGTGCAGAATATGGCTCCTTGAAGATGAATGGAGCCATCCCCCAAATGTGGAACCACAGGAGATGGGTGAGCTACTAAACGAAAGTTTCACGTTTCAACTTACTGTAGAGAAAGACTTGGGAACTCAGAGAAATAAACAGTGATAAAAGTCACTGGAGGCTTCAAAATGCATACAAGGGGGACAAGTTACTGCGACCTAATCAAGTATATCTCAGGATATTGTGTGAAGCTCGGGAAGAAATCGCAGGGTCCTGTAAAAAGATATTTCTATCACTAACAGCCACGGGTGATGAGCCTGAAGCCTGGAGGCTGGCTAATGTTGTGCCAGTATTTAAGAAACGCTGCGAGGGAAAGCCAGGGACATCAAAACCAAGTAGCTTAATGTCAGTGGTGCATACGTTGTTGGAAGTGATAATGTTGGACAGGAGTTAGTTGCATGCATTTGCAACTGCAAGGATTGATTAGGGATAGTCAGCACAGCGTTGGAGTACTCCATTGAATTCTGATCATCCTGATTTAGGAAGCATTTCCTGAAACTATAAACGGAGCAAAGATTGATGAACATGTTACTGATACTGGAGGGTTTGACAGAAACGCAGAGGCTGAATAAGCTGGAAAGCAACAATTGGTTGGGGGGGGGGGATGAGATAGATTTAGCAGATAAGTTTAAGGAGAATGCAACAAGTTTTCTACAGCACACACGTACACAAAAGCAACTGGAGAGACAACAGGGACCCTCAAAGATCAGTGAAGCCATCCATGTGTGGAATCACAGGAGATGGGCGAAACCCTAAATGATCGTTTCATATCAGAACATACTGTGAACAAAGACTGGGAAACAAAGGGAAAGAGTCTCCATTACAGGAGAGGTAGTGCTGG
>NW_025131581.1:0-1144 GCF_004010195.1 Chiloscyllium plagiosum
CTATGGTGATACAGTTAGTGAAAGGCACAATCACACTGACATAGACATGAATGGCCTTTTGGAGTGCAGTCATTTCACATCATATACAACTGCAGCATCACCTGAGACAGGCAACGTTCTGACCAAATTCCAATCATACACCCCACACAGTGCAGCCTTAGACCAGCAGCAGAACTAGAGTAGTGCAGAATAGATTGAGAGTAGACATAGAGCAATGCAGGATTAAATTGTAAAGTGATGGAAGAGCTTACTGACAGTGTGACAGTGTGTGGAGCACTGTGGAGAACGAGTCATTGAATGTATTTAAGACAGAGATAAAGATGTTCTTCATTAGTAAGAGGATCAAGGGTTACAGGGAGAAGGCAGAAGAATGAGGTTGAGAAGCATATCAACCATGATTGAATGACAGAGCAGATGTGATGGGCTGAATGACCTAATTACCCTCCTATGTTTGATGTGGTCACCAATAGCCTGCTCCCTGAAAATCAGTTTGGATTCTTCTCCCAATCTCATTGGTTGAAATATGGACAATTGAGCTGAACCTCGGTTGGGAGGGTGGAGGGGGTGGGGACGTGGGAATATCAGTGATTGCCTTTTAACTGTTTAATTGTGGTAACATTTAAGAATTTCAGAAGCATCGAAACATAACAATGTGGTTGCCATGGAGTTGAAGCTGAACATCACCCTATTGATGAAGGGCTTTTGCCTGAAATGTCGATTCTTCTGCTCCTCGGATACTGCCTGACCTGCTGTGCTTTTCCAGCACCACTCTAATCTCCAGCATCTGCAGTACCCACTTTCACCTTACACTATTGAAAGGCATTGCCAGTTCTCAGCCCTACACACGGTAACTCAGAAAGGGAGAGCTGATTTGAGAGGCCCAGTTACAAAGAGATAGAGACATTAACTAGAATGTGGAGAAGGGTAGGGAAGGACTGTTGTGTGCTAAGAAACAAGTAGATGTTTGTGAGAGAGACTTTTCAGTTCGATACAAAGGGGACAGAACCTCCAGGATTTAAGGAACTAGAAGTTGCCCAAGGTGAGCTTTGCTGGTGGAATCCTGATTGTGAAAAACCTGGCTGAGTGCAACAGAGGTCATCAAAAACTTCTACCAAGTGTGAGGGAGTAGTGAGACTGTTGGAGA
>NW_025131582.1:0-1144 GCF_004010195.1 Chiloscyllium plagiosum
TCACACACACATACACAACATGTCACACACACATACACAGTCACACACATATACACAAACAGTCACCCACATATATACCAACAGTCACACATATACAGTCACACACATCTACACAAACAGTCACACACAGGTGCACAAACAGTCACACACATATACAAGCAGTTACACACATGTACACAAACAGTCACACACGCACATACAGAAACAGTCACACAAACAAACACACACAGATGCACAAACAGTCACACGCGTACACAAACAGTCACACACACATACACAAAAGGTCATACACATATACACAAACTGTCACACACATACACAAACAGTCATACACAGACACGTCACACACATATACACAGTCACGCACACACATACAGAAACAGTCACACACATACACAAACAGTCACACACACAGTCACACATATACACAAACAGTCACACACACACTCAAACATTCACACATATACACGAACAGTCACACACACACATACACAAACAGTCACGCATATACACAAACAGTCACACGCATACACAGTCACACACACATACACAAACAGTCACACACGTACACAAACTGTCACACACACATACACAAACAGTCACACATATACACAAACAGTCACACACACATACACAGTCACATACACAGTCACACACACACATACACAAACAGTCACACATACACATGTCACACACACATACACAGTCACACACATATACACAAACAGTCACACATATACATGCACACACATACACAGTCACACACATTCACAAACAGTCACACACATATACACAGTCACACACATACAAAATCACAAACATATACACAAACAGTCACACACACATGCACAAACAGTCACACTCATATACAAACAGTTACACACATATACACAAACACTCACACACGCACATACAGAAACAGTCACACAAACACACACACAGATGCACAAACATTCACACGTGTACACAAACAGTCACATACACACATACACAAACAATGACACAATATAATCTCAAACAGTCACACACACATACACAAAAGGTCATACACATATACACAAACTGTCACACACATACACAAACAGTAATACACAGACACAGTCACACACATATACACAGTCACGCACACACATACACAAACAGT
>NW_025131583.1:0-1144 GCF_004010195.1 Chiloscyllium plagiosum
GTCTGTTATATTGTCCCATGTGACTCCCTGTATAGTCTGTTATATTGCCCCATGTGACTCCCTGTTTAGTCTGTTATATTGTCCCATGTGATTCCCTGTATCGTCTGTTATATTGTCCCATGTGACTCTCTGTTTAGCCTGTTATATTGTCCCATGTGACTCTATGTTTCGTCTGTCATATTGTCCCATGTGACTCACTGTTTAGCCTGTTATATTGTCCCATGTGACTCTCTGTTTAGTCTTATATTGTCCCACGTGACTCCCTGTTTTGTCTATTATATTGTCCCATGTGACTCCCTGTTTAGCCTGTTATAATGTCCCATGTGACTCCCTGTTTAGTCTGTCGTATTGTCCCATGTGACTCCCTGTTTAGTCTGTTATATTGTCCCATGTGACTCTCTGTTTAGTCTTATATTGTCCGATGTGACTCTATGTTTAGTCTGTTTTTTGTCCCATGTGACTCCCTGTTTCGTTTGTTATATTGTCCCATGTGACTCCCTGTTTCGTCTGTTATATTGTCCCATGTGACTCCCTGTTTAGTCTGTTATATTGTCCCATGTGACTCTCTGTTTAGTCTTATATTGTCCCACGTGACTCCCTGTTTAGCCTGTTATAATGTCCCATGTGACTCCCTGTTTAATCTGTTACATTGTCCCATGTGACTCTCTGTTTAGTCTGTCGTATTTTCCCATGTGACTCCCTGTTTAGCCTGTTATATTGTCCCATGTGACTCCCTGTGTAGTCTGTTATATTGTCCCATGTGACTCTCTGTTAAGTCTGTTATTTTGTCCCATGTGACTCTCTGTTTAGTCTGTTATATTGCCTCATGTGACTCCCCGTTTAGCCTGTTATATTGTCCCATGTGACTCCCTGTCTAGCCTGTTATATTGTCCCATGTGACTCTCTGTTTAGTCTTATATTGTCCGATGTGACTCTATGTTTAGTCTGTTATATTGTCCCACGTGACTCTCTGTTTAGCCTGTTATATTGTCCCATGTGACTCCCTGTTTCGTCTGTTATATTGTCCCATGTGACTCTCTGTTTAGTCTGTTGTATTGTCCCATGTGACTCTCTGTCTAGCCTGTTATATTGTCCCATGTGACACCCTGTTTAGTCTGTTATATTGCCCCATGTGACTCCCTGT
>NW_025131584.1:0-1144 GCF_004010195.1 Chiloscyllium plagiosum
CGACAGTGCGGCACTCGCTGAGCACTGATCCTCCGACAGTGCAGCACTCCCTCAGCACTGACCCTCCGACAGTGCGGCGCTCCCTCAGCACTGACCCTGCGACAGTGCGGCACTCCCTCAGTACTGACCCTCCAACAGTGCAGCGCACCCTCAGCGCTGATCCTACGACAGTACCCATTCCCTCAGCACTGACCCTCCAACAGTGCAGCGCTCCCTCAGCGCTGTCCCTCCGACAGTGCGGCACTCCCTCAGCTCTGACCCTTCGACAGTGCGGCACTCGCTCAGCGCTGACCCTACGACAGTGCGGCGCTCCCTAAGCAGAACCCTCTGACAGTGCCCACTCCCTAAGCACTGACCCTCCGACAGTGCGGCACTCCCTCAGCACTGACCCTCCGACAGTGCGGTGCTCCTGCTCCCTCAGCACTGACCTTCCGGCAGTATGGTACTCCCTCAGCACTGACCCTCCGACAGTGCGGCGCTCCCTCAGTACTGACCCTCCGACAGTGCGGCAGTCCCTTAGCACTGACCCTCTGACAGTGCAGAGCTCCCTCAGCACTGACCCTCTGACAGCACACACCCTCCAACAGTGCCCACTCCCTCATCTCTGACCCTCAACAGTGCCCGCTCCCTCAGCACTGACCCCCTGACAGTGTGGCGCTCCCTCAGCACTGACCCTCTGACAGAGCACACTCCCTCAGCATTGACCCCCTGACAGTGCGGCGCTCCCTCAGCACTGACCCTCCGACAGTGCCCAATCCCTCAGCGCTGACCCTCTGACAGCACACACTCTCTCAGCGATGACCATCCGACAGCGCCCGCTCCCTCAGCACTGACCCTCTGACTGTGCCCACTCCCTCAGCGCTGACACTCCGACAGTACCCACACCCTCAGCGCTGACCCTCCGACAGTGCCCACTCTCTCAGCACTGACCAGCTGACAGTGCGGCACTCCCTCAACACTGACCCTCAGACAGCGTGGCGCTCCCTCAGTGCTGACCCTCCACCCGTGCGGCCCTCCCTAAGTACTGACCCTCCGACCGTGACCACTCCCTCTGCACTGACCCTCCGACAGTGCGTCGCTCCCTCAGCACTAGCCCACTGACAATGCGGTCGTCCCTCAGCACTGACCCTCCGACAGTGCGGCA
>NW_025131585.1:0-1144 GCF_004010195.1 Chiloscyllium plagiosum
AGAGGGCTACCTCAGATTACAACAGGATCTGGAGCAGATGGGCCAATGGGCTGAGAAGCGGCAGATGGGGTTTAATTCAGATAAATGTGAGGTGCTGCATTTTGGGAAAGCAAATCTTAGCAGGACTTATTCACTTAATGGTAAGGTCCTAGGGAATGTTGCTGTACAAAGAGACCTTGGGGTGCAGGTTCACAGCTCCTTGAAAGTGGAGTCGCAGGCAGATAGGATAGTGAAGGCGGCGTTTGGTATGCTTTCCTTTATTGGTCAGAGTATTGAGTACAGGAGTTGGGAGGTCATGTTGCGGCTGTACAGGACATTGGTTAGGCCACTGTTGGAATATTGCGTGCAATTCTGGTCTCCTTCCTATCGGAAAGACGTTTAGAGTGCTCCAGTGGGCGCACAGAGAGGGGAGCCGGAAGGTAAGCGGAGACCAGTTTGAATTAACGTTTTTCTTTTCGCAGTCTGTGTTTTTTTTTCCAACTAGGAGCGGGAACCCGGAAGTCGTCAACAGAGACTTCTGGGAAGGTAAGAAGTTTGAGTGGAGAAGGAACCTGAGACATTACACGTGTAGTGTCTCCCACCCTCCCTCCTCCTCTAACCTAAAAAAAGGACTCAGTCGGCTGAACAGGTAAGCTACTTAGTGTTCTTGTTTGGAGACTAAGTGTAGAGTTATGGCAGCGCAGGCAGTGGAATGTTCCTCCTGCAGGATGTTTGGGGTAGGGGTGACCATCGATGCTCCTGCCGACTTCACCTGCAGGAAGTGCAGCCAGCTCCAGCTCCTCACAGACCGCGATAGAGAACTGGAGCTGGAGATTGATGAACTGAGGATTATTCGCGAGGCTGAGAGGGTGATAGATAGAAGTTACAGGGACATAGTTACACCAGAGAACAGAGGTAGCTGGATAACAGTTAGAGGTGGGAAGGGGAGGAAGCAGGCAGTGCAGGATCCCCTGTGGTCGTTCTCCTCAACAATAAGTATACCGCTTTGGATACTGTTGGGCGGGACGGCCTAGCAGGGGGAAGCTGCAGTGATTGGGTTTCTGGCACGAGGTCCGACTCTGAGGCCCAGAAGGGAAAGGGGGAGAGGAGGAGAGCGCTAGTTATAGGAGACACTATAGTTAGAGGGACAGACAGGCGGTTCTGT
>NW_025131586.1:0-1144 GCF_004010195.1 Chiloscyllium plagiosum
TCGGAGATGGTGAAGTTGCCTCCCGGTAACAGAACACCCAGGCCCGAGGAGCGGTTATCGTTGCCCCCCGACCACACTGACGGCCCATGGGCCCACAAGCTCGACCATCTCCTGTAACTGCTGAGGTGCGGTATCCCACACTCCTGCAGAAACAGGACATCAGCTTTCACGAAGGAAGGCCAGAGTTGAAACACATCGTGCAGCAGATTTTATGCTGCGCACATTGATAGTTGCAATTTTAAACCCCATTTTGTTAACAGGTTGTAAGGTTACCCATGTCCGATTGTCGCTGGTCCTGCCCCTCTGGGGTAGCTGTCTGCATCCCCGTCCAGTACGCAAACTGCTGGACCCTCGCTGGGCTGAGGTAGCTGTCCAGTTCCTCACTCGGCCCATTTGCCCGCTTCGGTGTCATCGGGCCGAGACCAGGGTCCACGCTGTCTGTTTCTATATCTGACAGCGGGACTGTCAGAGGGTCGCTGCTCCCAGTGACCTGGAGCTGTGGGGCGGTGGGACCCTCCTGGCTTTCACCTGGTGGGGGGTGGTGGTTTCCCATTTCCTCAGGAGGCTCGTCCCTTGGTTGGAAGTTGCTGCTCTCCTTTCTCCTCGCAGCACTCTGCCTCTTCTTTTGGTGACGACCCTCCTTTCTTCCGTCCTCACTCTCCGAAGAGCTGTCCGTATCTTCCACCTGCAGCTGCCTTTTCCCCGTTTTCTGGGAGGTCTTGGTGACCGGGTGGGTTTTCCTCTTCCTGTTTTTCACCACGGTCCATTCCTCTGCCTCCTTCTTTCCCTTCTCCGCCTCCTCCTCCTGTCCTGTCGGATCTTCGCTCGGCAGCTGTACCTCTCCAGTAGCTGTCATCTGCTCTGCTCCGGCCTGTCCTTCCTGTTGTATGCCTCCTGACACCATTCCCTTGCCGGTTTGCGGTGCCTTGCCGTCCTTTTGTGGCCCGCCTCCCGCCATCTGCGCGTAGGTGGCGGCACCTCGTCTTGGGCAGGCCCTGTACATGTGGCCCGCCTCCCCGCACAGATTGCAGTTCTTTTCCTCCTTGCACTCTTTGGTCGGGTGGCCCTCCTTCTTGCAATTGAGACAGATCGTGACCTTGCAGTCCGCCGCCATGTGGCCTGACCTCCCACAGGTTCAGCACAC
>NW_025131587.1:0-1144 GCF_004010195.1 Chiloscyllium plagiosum
GACTGATCTGCTCTTGGTCTCAAATCCTCTTTCTTACCGAATTCTTCATCGCCCTCAACTCTCTGTCAGGTCAATATCCATCTACCTCTTCTTCAAATACTTTCAGTCATCTTGCTCCCTAACATTCTTGAGAAGAGAAACCATGACATGCAATTCCATTTGTTTGAAGAAAACACGTGTTGTTCCTATCCCATGGCTTATTGATATGGACAAAATATGTTGGCTCAAGGGTTCAGGTTAAAAATGACTGGCCCTGATATCAAGGCAGTGGTTGGCTTTTGTTGACATCAAGGAGCTTAACAAAACTGTACATAATGGGAATCAGAGTAAACTGTCCAGTGTTTGGAGTCAAACATGGCATAAAGGAAGATGTTCGCTATCTCAGTCCTGGGTCACGTCTGTGGGAGATCCTTAGGGTAGCTTCCTCTTCACAAACAGCTTCAGCTGTTTCATCAATGGCTCCCCGACCCCACCCTCCGGAACATAAGATCAGAAGTGGGGATGGTCACTGAAGGTTCCACAATGTTCAGAACATTTGTCGCCCGTCAGCTCCATGTGCAGCAAGACCCAGACACCAGTCAGGTTTGTGCTGTTAAATGGTCTGTAACATTCATGCAACAGCACTGCCTGGCACTGCACATTGCCACAGTGAAATAGAGTCCATTCAGCAGCTCGCGCTGGTTTCACAGGAATATGAGGAAGTCATTCAGCCCATTGACAGTATTAGAGTAGAACAGGGACAGCCCATTCAGTGTCTCCAGCCTATTCCTCAGGAAGGGAAGGAGTCTAGTGTGATGGACCACACCAGAGCCCCTCGAAAATATTTGAAGGCGGTAGCCTTGACTCTAATGTTTTTGTATTTTAAAGGAAATGTAAACTGTCCGTTCCAAATGCAATGTGAATTGTCAAACTAATCGGTGTGAAGCAAACACCATTTATTTAAACACGGAAGATAAAATGAAACCAAGGAAAGAGGAATTTAGAATAACCTACTTCGAATGGACAAGTTAACAGAATAATCAATCGTGGAGCGATTACTAATGAACTGTTCCAATATAGGGAAATCGCATAAACACAGCCCTTGGCAAAAAGGAATATTCAGACACAGAAAGTCACAAATATTTCTCCAGTCCAGGAATTAAAA
>NW_025131588.1:0-1144 GCF_004010195.1 Chiloscyllium plagiosum
GAGAGAGAAAACAAGAGAGGGAGAGAGAGAGGCGAGAGAAGAGAAAGAGAGAGCAAGGGAGAGAGAGTTAGATAGAAAAGACGAAAAGGGAAAAAGTGACCCCCAACCAACAGTCTTTCACAGACAGACAGACAATAACAGATAGATACTCCCCTGGTCAATCCGCATGGCGTGAAGGTAATGGCTGACTGAGTTAGGTTCAAATACTCCAAGGGTCTGCCACTCAAACCCCCCTCTCCTCCCCAACCCCAGTTCATCCAGTCAGCTCCCAACTTCCTCTACCTGGAAAACACCTCCCCCAGGTATGGGACACACCAACAATCACATAAGACTTTGGTACAGATCGTCAGGGAGGATATGATGGCGAAATTATATGCAGTGATTCGTAATGACTGAGGATTCAACACTTACTCAAACGCCAATCATCTTCAGTTTCTGATGAATCGATCGATCATGTCAGATTTTGATTAGATGTTTGTTTGGCGTTTCCTGTCTGTGAATCTTCTTAAATATTCAAAGAAGTTTAATAAAGGCAGTGTCAGTCCAGGAGAGAAATCAGACAAATAATTCCCTTTTTTGATTGATATTTTTGTGTTATTGTTTTATGTTTTGTGTGTATATCCTTCCTTGCAATCCTCAGAGAAAGAAGCTTCCAAGATCCATCACTATTAGGGCAGAGAGAAAAGAATAATCAAAATAAAGTAAGAAATTGTCTCTAAACATGAACATTATTTCTCTCTCCCAAAACGTGCCAGTCCTATTGGGTTGCCCCTGCAACCTCTTTTATTTCAGAAACTCACATCATCCCTCCTCCTGGTCGAGGGTGATCAATAGAACATAGAACAATACAGCACAGAACAGGCCCTTCGGCCCACGATGTTGTGCTGAACATTTGTCCTAGCTTAAGCACCCATCCATGCACTTATCCAATTGCCGCTTAAAGGTCACCAATGATTGTGACTCTACCACTCCCACAGGCAGAGCATTCCATGTCCCCACCACTCTCTGGGTAAAGAACCCACCCCTGACATCTCCCCTATACCTTCCACCCTTCACCTTAAATTTATGTCGCCTTGTAACACTCTGTTGCACCCAGGGAAAAAGTTTCTGACTGTCTACTCTATCTTTTCCTCTGATCATCTTA
>NW_025131589.1:0-1144 GCF_004010195.1 Chiloscyllium plagiosum
TAAAAAGTGGACAACACCAGGTGATAGTCCAAACGGTTTATTTAGCAGCCTTGCTTTCGAAGCGCTACTCCTTCGTCAGTTTACATGTGGGGGTATCATAGGATTCAGAATGACTCGTATTTGATTTAAGTACTCCCAAATAAAACTGTTGGACTCTCACCTGTGGCTGTGTGATATTTAACTGCATTTTTCTGCCCTATCCTTTATAGTTCATGTCCTCTAATCCAGGCAACATTCGGATAATCCTCTTGAGCATACTCTCCATTGCTTTCACATCTTTCAAATAATTGTGGTGATCTGCATTGAACGCAAGGTTCTAGGTGTTGTTCAAACAAACTCTTATAAAGGTACAGCATGATATTCTACCTCTTGTGCTCAATTACCAGACCAATAATGGCGATGCTGCCATATTCCTTCTTTGTGACTTTATCTACTGGCATAGCTACTTATAGGGGGCTATTGACTTGAATCACAAGATCCCTTTGTCCATCAATGCTGTTCAGGTCCCTGTACACGTCTACTTTACATTTGATCTCCCCAAATGTCCAGTGCCTCACGCTTACCGTCTTTCAGTGTGTTGAAAGGTCTGAGATTGGGAGATCTGTAATCAGGGAAGGGATCACAGGTGTTGCGGAGAGTCGTGAGAATGGAATTGCGGATGATCAGTTCAGCAACGATCTTCTTCAACTGCGGAACAGAGTAGATGGGCCATACAACCTATTTGTATTCCCTACACCTTATTATCTTAGAAAGGTAATGTTCACAGCAGCCTCTCAGTGGGTGGGGGGAAGGAGAGTGAGGAGGGAGTGAAGGATGTCTGAATGGAGATATAATTACAATGACACAGAATCACCCGCAACACAGAAGGAGGCAGTTCGGCCAAGCTTGTACATGCCAGCTCTGCACATGGGCAGTTCACCCAGCGCCATTTCGTTGTTTCCTTGTCATTCCTTTCCATATTATTTCGTCCTGGAGGCTTCTGTTCGCACTACCCAGCTCCCCATTGACAGGTCGCTCGCTCCCCAAACCCCTCAGTGAGAGCGGTTTTCGTTCCTCACTCTGCATTTCTGCATCCTTTACCAATGCTCTGAGCCCTCTAGTTGTATATAATCCTGTTTAAGAAACCGAACACACGGTGACTCAG
>NW_025131590.1:0-1144 GCF_004010195.1 Chiloscyllium plagiosum
TCTGTTTAAACAGCACACTACAGCAAACAGCCTCCAGAGTCTGTTTAAACAATACAGGACAGCAAACAGTCTTCAGAGTCTGTTTAAACAGTACACTACAGCAAACAGTCTAGTGTGTGTTTAAACAGTACAGGACAGCAAACAGTCTACAGAGTCTGTTTAAACAGCACACTACAGCAAACCACCTACAGAGTCTGTTTAAACAGCTCACGACAGCAAACCGTCTACAGAGTCTGTTTAAACAGCACACGACAGCAAACAGTCTACAGAGTCTGTTTAAACAGCACACTACAGCAAACAGGAGACAGAGTCTGTTTAAACAGCACAGGACAGCAAAGAGTCTACAGAGTATTTTTAAACAGCACACTACAGCAAACAGTCTACAGAGTCTGTTTAAACAGCTCACTACAGCAAACAGTCTACAGAGTCTGTTTAAACAGCACACTACAGCAAACAGTCTACAGAGTCTGTTTAAACAGCACAGGACAGCAAACAGTCTACAGAGACTGTTTAAACAGAACACTACAGCAAACAGTCTACAGAGTCTGTTTGAACAGCTCACTACAGCAAACAGTCTACAGAGTCTGTTTAAACAGCACACTACAGCAAACAGTCTCCAGAGTCTGTTTAAATAGCACACTACAGCAAACAGACTACAGAGTCTGTTTAAACAGTACACTACAGCAAAGAGTCCACAGAGTCTGTTTAAACAGCACAGGACAGCAAACAGAATACAGTGTCTGTTTAAACAGCACACTGCAGCAAACAGTCTACAGAGTCTGTTTAAACAGCACACTACAGCAAACACTCTACAGAGTCTGTTTAAACAGCACACTACAACAAACAGTCTATAGAGTCTGTATAAACAGCACAGGACAGCAAACAGTCTACAGAGTCTGTTTAAACAGTGCACTACAGCAAACAGTCTAAAGAGTCTGTTTAAACAGGACATTACAGCAAACAGCCTACAGAGTCTGCTTAAACAGCTCACTACAGAAAATGAGCCTACAGAGTCTGTTGAAACAGCTCTCTACAGCAAACTGTCTACAGAGTCTGTTGAAACAACAACCTACAGCAAACAGTCTACAGAGTCTGTTTAAACAATACACTGCAGCAAACAGTCTACAGAGTCTGTATAAACAGC
>NW_025131591.1:0-1144 GCF_004010195.1 Chiloscyllium plagiosum
AGCATTTAAAAAGCATCTGGATGGATATATGAACAGGAAGGATTTGGAGGGATATGGGCCAAGTGAGGGCAAATGGGACTAGGTTAGGTTGGGATATCTGGTGAGCATGGACGAGTTGGACCGAAGGATCTGTTTCCGTGCTGTATATCTTTATGACTCTATAATTCTGCGACTGAATTCTATGAAATCTGCAATTTCTTTGACTATCACACCAGCTGATAATATTACACCACAGTAGAATATTTAACACTTGCACAAAGGTTTTACAGAACAAGATTTACACCCGGAGGAGAAAGTGAGGTCTGCAGATGCTGGAGATCAGAGCTGGAAATGTGTTGCTGGAAAAGCGCAGCAGGTCAGGCAGCATCCTGAAGAAGGGCTTATGCCCGAAACGTCGATTCTCCTGTTCTCTAGATGCTGCCTGACCTGCTGCGCTTTTCCAAGATTTACACCCATCCAGGAAACCAAATAGCATTTCGAATAGCAGTGAGAATGTATAACTGAGAATTTGGAGGACAACATGCCTGTGTGTGTCACTCTGGTGAGTGGATGGTCAGGAAATGGGATTTGCTGATAAAAGAAACCAAGAGAGTGGAAGAAATTTGTACAAAGTTAATGTATGGAATTTATAATCTGGTGTCAGGCTGATGTGGTGCTGGAATACAAGGGCCCGAAGTAACAATGGAATTAATGATTGATTCAGCAATCATGAGCTGAGGCAGGGATGGGTTGAAGAGCTGTGTTCCAGATGGAAACAATAAATCTTGGTGATGATGCAAGTATCTTTCTGCATTGATCTCAGGCTCTAGTATCAAGCCACAAGCAAACAGGGTTCATCCAGAGTCAGTTCCTGCTAAGCTCGATGGACTCACTGAGATCCACAAAGCATTTTCATGGAAGCACTGACGATGTCAGCTCATCTCCCACATTCGACCTGATTCCCGAGCTTCGGATCCCACCTGCCACCGAGCCCTCTGATTGGGCCGTGGATTCCCCATCAACACAGCAGCTGATTGGTGGAAATAATCAAATAAAGAAAGGGAGGGATATCATCAGCAGGCCGGGGGAAGAACTGAATTGGAACAGACAACGTGTTGCTGGAAATACATTCGTAATCAAAAGATACAGTTTTATTACAGTACGT
>NW_025131592.1:0-1144 GCF_004010195.1 Chiloscyllium plagiosum
ACATTTTTGTCCCAGGAACGTCTCCTCTGCTTTGGAGATTTCAAATTGTTTAAGGTTATTACAAGTTTTGCATCTCGGAGTTGTTCAAAGAGCTTTACTAACCATTCCATGTGATCTTTCCAGGACTTACTCAAGATAAATACATCGTCCAAATAGACTTCACAGTTTGTTAACCATACCACAAATCTGATCACGAGTCTTTGGAATGTGGCAGGTGCATTTTCTTTCATTTCATTGACGTAGCCCAATTGGGGTTGCAAACACAAAAATCTCTTTCGCCATGTCTGATAAAGGTATCTGCCTGTAAACACGCACTAATTCCAACTTGGTGTTGTAACTAGCTCATCCAACTTTCTCGATACAGTCCTCCAATGTCGGTATTTGATATAAGTTTGATTTTGTAACTGTGCTTATGTTCCGATAATCCACACAAAACTGTTGAGTCACGTCAGGTTTGGGAACTAAGAAGATCGGCGAACTCCACTCGCTCTGGCTTGATTTGATGATGTCCTCGTTGAGAATGGCTGTCACCTCCTTCTGGACGTGTTTGGATTTGAATGGATTAAGACGATGGGAGGTTGATTTATCAGAATTGCATTCCCTAGGTTCACTTCATGTACAGTAGCATTATTCCTCCCTATACTAACAATACTAACACGTCATCTGCACTAGAAAACATCCGACTCGCAGAGTTTCTTTTACATGCCGCCCGCTTCTTTATATACTATGCCCTTTTAAGGCGCTGTTTAGCGAAGTCACTTACTAGATTTAATCTTTCCCTCACCTCCAATACATAATCTATGTGTGAGATCTCCGACTTTGATCCTGTCAGTTTCTCTTTAATTGCTTACAAAGCGCCTCTCAGTTCATGCACGAATATTAATTCAAATGGAGTGAATTGTGTAGATTCGTTTGGTGTACCTCTAATGCAAAAAATGTCAGTGGGATGCCTTTATCTCAATAAATCAGGTAATTGTGGCAGTGGTCTTCAAGGTCTGATGCCAATTTTCTACAGGTCCCTGGGATTCAGGATGATACGCGCTGGATTGAAAGTGCTGTATACCGAAGCTATCCATAACCTCCTTAAACAGCCCAGCAGTAAACTGTGACCCTTGACCGACTGAATATTTCTGGATAGCCCATA
>NW_025131593.1:0-1144 GCF_004010195.1 Chiloscyllium plagiosum
TGTTCAGTGTACAATGTTCAGTGTGCAATCTTCCGTGTACATTGTTCAGTGTACAATATTCAGTGTACAATGTTCACTGTGCAATGTTCTGTGTACAATGTTCAGTGTGCAATGTTCATTGTACAATGTGCAGTGTACAATGTTCAGTGTGCAATATTCAGTGTACAGTTCAGTGTGCAATGTTCAGGGTACAATGTTCAGTGTGTAATGTTCAGTGTGCAATGTTCAGTGTGCAATGTTCATTGTACAATGTTCAGTGTGCAATGTTCATTGTACAATGTTCAGTGTACAATGTTCAGTGTACAATATTCAGTGTACAGTTCAGTGTGCAATGTTCAGGGTACAATATTCAGTGTGCAATGTTCAGTGTACAATGTTCAGAAAACAATTTAAGTGTGCAATATTAACTGTGCAATGTTCAGTGTACAATGTTCAGTGTGCAATGTTCAGTGAGCAATGTTCAGTGAGCAATGTTCAGTGTGAAATGTTCAGTGTACAATGTTCAGTGTGAAATGTTCAGTGTACCATGTTCAGTATACAATGTTCAATGTGCAATGTTCAGTGTACAATGTTCAGTGTACAATGTTCAGTGTGTAATGTTCAGTGTACAATATTCAGTGTACAATGTTCAGTGTGCAATGTTCAGTGTACAATGTTCAGTGTGCAATGTTCATTGTACAATGTGCAGTGTACAATGTTCAGTGTAATGTTCAGTGGGCAATGTTCAGTGTACAATGTTCTGTGTACAATGTTCAGTGTGTAATGTTCAGTGCGCAATGTTCAGTGTACAATGTTTAGTGGGCAATATTCAGTGTACTGTTCAGTGTGCAATGTTCAGGGTACAATGTTCAGTGTGCAATCTTCAATGTACAATGCTCTGTGTGCAATGTTCAGTGTGCAATGTTCAGAAAACAATGTTAAGTGTGCAATATTAAGTGTGCAATGTTCAGTGTACAATGTTCAGTGTGAAAAGTTCAGTGTGCAATGTTCAGTGTGTAATATTCAGTGTACAATGTTCAGTGTGTAATGCTCAGTGTGCCATGTTCAGTGTACAATATTCAGTGTGCAATTTTCAGTGTGCAATGTTCAGAAAACAATGTTAAGTGTGCAATACTAAGTGTGCAATGGTCTGTGTACAATTTTC
>NW_025131594.1:0-1144 GCF_004010195.1 Chiloscyllium plagiosum
AATGTTGAGCTAAACGAGATTTTGTTAAAGACTCAACATATATTAGCAGTTTTTCATTCATTACATGTAGATCAAAAGTGATATCTGGGTTCTGTCTGGCTTGCGAGGGAGTACTTAGAGACTTACCATGCATCAAGTACGCTGGAATCAGTTTAGTTGGAGACCGAGGACTGACCAGTATTACAAAAAGGACTAGGGGAACACCTTTAACTGACTTAGGCTCGTCTCATCAACTAGATTGGCTAATTTATTTTGTAGGACCCCATTAGACCTTTCTACTATACCCATTGCCTATGGGTGTTGTACACAAGGGAACTGCTGTCTAACCTTAACATGATGACATAGTTCCTTATTTTGCCACAAAATGGGGTCCATTGTCAGAACTGTTGATTTTAGGAAGACCAAATCTCGAAATGACGTCCGCAGGATCACAACGGTGGTCTGCAGTGTTGTCCATGGTGGACTAGGCTTTGATCTACCAGCAGAAATCATCAATAGTAACCAAACAACATTTGAAACAGTGCACACGCGGTAGTTCTATGAAATCAAGATGAATACATTGACTAGGCTTTTGCTGAAGCGGCGTTTTCCCTCCTGGGCCAGGCTCCAATATTCTTGGGTTGTTTTTGGCCAATATGCGGCAAGAATCCACAATTTCACCAGTTTCCTTATTCATTTTCGCGTGTCACCAGATTACGTTGCAATAAATTTTACCATTCTCCCCTTACTCACATGAGGTAACATGTGGACATAATTAAACAGGGTCGGGAGGAAGGAATCAGATCCACCGACCTTACCGTTGCACAATCTTGGCACCGCGCGCACGTTGCCACACACGTTTTTTAACTGCAGGGGTGTCCCCCTGTAAGCTGTTTCCCTTCTCAATATCGGGCAGACCTGCAGTATGGTAAGGGTGCTGCGCTGATAAGAAGGTGCTATTCTAACACTCCCTGCCAAGTGAACCCATCTGCCCGCCTATTTCCCCGGGAGATATTGGATTTCACCAGGATCCACTCTTCATGGGATCATCATCGTCAGAATTTAAAATCAGTGCATCCACAGCTGAAAGATCGTTCGGACATTTTAGACTTTTATCCTTATCCCTTTGAGTTACAGCCAATCGGAGAGTGCTATCATGTTTTGG
>NW_025131595.1:0-1144 GCF_004010195.1 Chiloscyllium plagiosum
CAGTGACAGTGGGGCTGGTTTATATCCGACAGGGTGAGATTGGTGTCAGTGTCTGTGGGGCTGGTTTATATCAGACAGAGGGAGATTGGTGTCAGTGACTGTGTGGCTGGTTTATATCAGACCGGCAGAGATTGCTGTCAGTGACTGTGGGGCTGGTTTATATCAGACTGGAGGAAAATGTTGTCACTGTCTGTGGGGCTGGGTGAAATCAGACAAGGGGAGATTTGTGCCTGCTGGATGGTTTATATTCGACAGGGGGTGATTGGTGTCAGTGTGTGAGGGGCCAATCTATATTCTACAGGGGGAGATTGCTGTCACTGACTGTTGTGAGGACGTTATAAAGCCGGAAAGAGATCAGTTCCATTTTTAAATTCTCTTTCAAGGCATTCTGAGCACTCAAGGGTTAAATATTCCACTGTGAAATAGACTCACTACCGTATCAATTACAGAATAGACAGAACATTTCTGTAGGATAACTGAATCTTAGAGAAGGAATCCATTGCAGCCATACATGTGGATTCCTCTGCAGCCTCAGGCAAAGGTATCTGTCCTCCCCAGCCAACACTGATAGCCTTGGCCGCATCCCTGTTAAACTGCCTCCTGCTCCCATTATCTTGCTTCCTCTCCGTATTAACATAGGGATGCGAATTCCCCGTTGAATACACAAAACCCTTCAGTTTAATCTCTTTCCATTGACACATGATCATGAAGAATCCGATAATCAGTCGCTGTAATCCATTCACTCATTATCGCAGGACATCGACATTCACCGGGCCTTGTAAGATGATAATTGCCCATCTTAAACAATGTATCGACAGTCAACCATGTGGCTGAGAGACCTTTTGTATTATTCCCATAAAAAGTACTGCCTTTGTGTGTAGAGCAGAGATTCGTGGAGAAGTGGCACCACAAGTAGACACACGACTACTTTCAGGGACATGGAGAATCTCGCGCTGCACTCCGATAATAAAGTATCTGCTGTTGTACTGAAACTTGTGTCGTCCGGATTTGTGGAACAAAATATACATTCACAGCCTCACAATTCTATATTTGAGTTTTCATTTTCAATCAGGAAGTGTCTGCTTTGCTTTCCCATATCTAACAAACCATTAGGTTTCACCTCTGCAGCCTCAGACCCTCTCTG
>NW_025131596.1:0-1144 GCF_004010195.1 Chiloscyllium plagiosum
GACGAGGTATTGAGGATAAGAGCTGGCAAGTCATGTTAAAATTGTCCAAGACATTGGTTCTGCTGCATTTAGAATACTACGTTCAGTTCTGGTCACCAAAATTACCAAAAGGATGTGGGCGCTTTGGAAAGGGTACAGAGAAAGTTTACGTGGATTTTGCCTGGTATGGAAGGAGTTGGAGTAGGTTAGGTTTATCTTCACTCGAAGAAAGGAGATTGAGGGGGGACCTGATTGAGGTTTACAAAACCATGAAGGGTACAGACAGGATGGATAGAGACAAGCTTTTTTTCCCAGGGTGAAGAATTCAATTACGAGAGGTCTCGCTTTCAAGCTGAGAGGTGGAAAGTTTAAGGGGGATACACGCAGCAAGTACATCACCAAGAGGGTGGTGGGCGTTTGGAACAGCAGAGGTGGTAGAGGCAGGCACGGGAGATTCATTTAATATGCATCTGGACAGATGATTCAATAGGTGGGGAGCAGAGGAATACAAATGCTTAGGAAGTGACCGACAAGTTATGACAATACATTTGGAACGTCTCAGGCTTGGCGGTCCGAAGGGTCTATTCCTGGGCTGTAAAATCATTTTGTTCTTTTTACTTTGTTCTAAAGTCACCCACAGCAAATATCCAATAGGAATTCAAAAGAATGTGCACGCAAAACACACCGTGCAATCTTTTATTTTAGGTGTTCAGTCAGTAAGGATGACAGTAAAAGAGGTGAAACTAAGATTAATTATCAAGGAGTCTTTTGATAAAACATGTATGTTCGTCTGCATTTTTATCAAGTCTTCAGATTTGTGTCTATAGATATTTCACCATATTCTCCAGCTCTTTTCTCAATTTTTTTTCCTGTGTTTCTGACTGACTACTTGCAGTCGACAAGAATTTCGGTCTCATCTGAGTGTTGGCTCGTCAGAGTGCTTTTGCTAAATGACGCTCTGTGAAAGTCAGGGAGGCAGTGAGGTCTTCAGATGCTGAGATCAGACTTGAGAATGTGTTGCTGGAATAGCACAGCAAGTCAGACGGCATCCCAGGAGCATACAAATCGCCGTTTCGGGCGAGGGCACATCAGCAGTGTTCACACTCCTCGGATGCTGCCTGACTTTCAATGTTTTTTGCAGCAACACACTCTCAGCTCTGTGAAA
>NW_025131597.1:0-1144 GCF_004010195.1 Chiloscyllium plagiosum
GAGTTTGCAAAGCCCGAAAGAATGCAAAAATAAAATTATGAGTTTGCAAATCCTGAAAGAATGCAAAAATAAAGTAAAATTATGAGTTTGCAAAGCCCGAAAGAATGCAAAAATAATTGAGTTTGCAAATCCTGAAAGAATGCAAAAATAAAATTATGAGTTTGCAAATCCTGAAAGAATGCAAAAATAAAATTATGAGTTTGCAAATCCTGAAAGAATGCAAAAATAAAATTATGAGTTTGCAAATCCTGAAAGAATGCAAAAATAAAATTATGAGTTTGCAAATCCTGAAAGAATGCAAAAATAAAATTATGAGTTTGCAAATCCTGAAAGAATGCAAAAATAAAATTATGAGTTTGCAAATCCTGAAAGAATGCAAAAATAAAATTATGAGTTTGCAAATCCTGAAAGAATGCAAAAATAAAATTATGAGTTTGCAAATCCTGAAAGAATGCAAAAATAAAATAAAATTATGAGTTTGCAAATCCTGAAAGAATGTAAAAATAAAATAAAATTATGAGTTTGCAAAGCCTGAAAGAATGCAAAAATAAAATAAAATTGAGTTTGCAAATCCTGAAAGAATGTAAAGCAAAAATAAAATTATGAGTTTGCAAAGCCTGAAAGAATGCAAAAGTAAAAATAATTATGAGTTTGCAAAGCCTGAAAGAATGCAATGCAGGGAGATGATTAATTTGCAAGGCATGCAATGCACACCAGACAATAATTTGCAAAGGGAGATCCCATATCCCTCCAAAAAAACAAATAAACCTTGGGCTTTGTTTGCAAAAAGGCAATTTCCCTGGCAGCCCCACATTTCAGAGACTCTTCCCTCTCCTCACCTCCAAATGTTGCTTTTCTGTTCCCTCTCTCCTTCTCCCGTCCTTTCCCCTGCCTCGCTGTAGCGCCTGCAGCCTCCTCTTTTCGCTGGGTCTCTCCAGGAGCCAGGGTGGCCCTCCGGCCCTCCCGGCTTCCGGTCCTCCCGCCTTCCCACAATGCCGCGGGGGAGCGCCGCCGCCGCCCACGTTCCCGGGGATAGGGGCTATTCGCAGGCGCGGGGCATTGTGGGCCGGCCGCCCCGCCATTGACCACCACCATCCCCGAGCTGCACTAAGGCGCCTTCAGGGGGGTTTCTGGCGTCTCTGGG
>NW_025131598.1:0-1144 GCF_004010195.1 Chiloscyllium plagiosum
GATAGAAAAGGAGGCAAGACAGGAGGCGGGGACGGAGGGTGGGGTGGCGTTTTTCATAAGGGATAGCATTACAGCTGTACTGAGGAAGATATTTCTGGGAATACATCCAGGAAGTCATTTTGGTGGAAGTGAGAAATAAGAAAGAGATTATTACTTTTTCGGATCTGTACTATAGAGCTCCACAAAGTCAGTGGGAAATTGAGAAACAAATTTGTAAGGAGATCTCGGTTATCTGTAAGAGTAATAGGGTGGTTGTGGTAGGGGATTTTAACTTTCTAACTGTAGACTGGGACTGCCGTAGTGTTAAGGGTTTAGATAGAGAGGAATTTGTTAAGTGTGTACAAGAAGAATTTCTGATTCAGTATGTGGATGAACCTACAAGAGAAGGTGCAAAACTTGACCTACTCTTGGGAAATAACGTAGGGCAGGTGAGTGAGGTGTCAGTGGGAGAGCACTTTGTGGCCAGCGACCAGAATTCTATTAGTTTCAAAATAGTGATGGAAAAGGATAGACAGGATCTAACTGTTAAAATTCTAAATTGGATAAAGGACAATTTTGGCAGTATTAGGTAAGAATTTTGAAAAGGTGATTGGGTGCGGAGTTTTGCAGGTAAAGGAATGGCTGGAAAATGATTAAGTTTTCAAAAATGTAATAATGAGACAGTGTGTTCCTGTTGGGGTGAAAGGCAAGGCTGGTAGTTGTGAAGAATACTGGATAACTATAAAAATTGAGGGTTTGGTCAATAAAAAGAAGGAAGCATATGTTAGGTATAGACAGAATAGATCGAGTGAATCCTTAGAGTAGAAAGGCATTAGGAGTATACTTAAGAGGGAAATCATGAGGGCAAAAAGGGGGCATGAGATAGCTTTGGCAAATGGGGTTAAGGAGAATCCAAAATGATTCTACAAATACATTAATGATAAAGGGGTAACTAGGGAGATAATAGGGCCTTTCAAGGATCAGCGAGGCAGCCTATGTGTAGAACCGCAAGAGATGGGGAGATACAAACAAAGTATTTGCATCAATGTTTACTGTGGAGAAGGACATGGAAGATATAGAATGTGGGGAAATAGATAGTGACATCTTGAAAAATGTCCAGATTACAGAGCAGGATGTCTTAAAATACATAAAGGTGGGTAAATCC
>NW_025131599.1:0-1144 GCF_004010195.1 Chiloscyllium plagiosum
CCATCTACTTCCACCACACTTATTTCCCCTTCTGCACTCCCCCCTCCTCTTTTATTCCTGTCTTTTTCTTCCCTATCGTTTTGTTCTGTCTCTATTTCTTTGCACTGATTATTTCACACTTTCTGCACTCCGCCTAATTTAATAGACCTCCAGTAATTTTGCAGCCCTCCAGTAGTATTGCAGCCGACCACAACCTCGCTCTCCCCCAATTTGTATAACTCCACAAATCTCTATCGTTCGTGATATTGTATTGTCGACTAATTCTGACCAATTGTGCACTCCTAAATGTTATTGATCTCTGATTTCTGTATCTTCGGGTGCACCGTGGCTCTGTGATTAGCGCTGTTGCCTGACAGCAACAGACATCCGCGTTCGATTCCAGCCTTGAGTCACTGTCTGGTTGGAGTTTGCACATTCTCACCATGTCTGCATGAGTTCCATTCGCGTGCTCTGTTTCCCTTCCACAATGCAAAGACGTGCAAGTTAGGTCAATTGGCCATTCTGAATTTGTCCCATAGTGTTCAGAAGTGTGTAGGTTCGATTTATTTGTCAGAGGTAAACGTAGAAGAGTGGAATATTCATCAGAGGATCGGTGTGTATTTGTGGAGCTGCATGCCCTGATGCCACACTGTAGGAATTCTATGATACATAAGTTTTTGACTCCTTCACAATTTCTTTTGCAACTTCGCCTATTTTGATCCTTCCCAATATGGTCTGGCGGATCATTTGCGCCGTTCAAAATGTAAGCGTGCCTCACCTAATTTTCAAAAGCACTTCAGCTTTTGCATTCTCTATTTCCCCACGTTACAGCCGCTCAGATCGAAACACTCCTGCAAGAACGCTGCCTCTTGGTCGGCTGCAATATTACTGGAGGGCTGCAAAATTACTGGAGGTCTACTAAATTAGGCGGAGTGCAGAAAGTGTGAAATAATCAGTGCAAAGAAATAGAGACAGAACAAAACGATAGGGAAGAAACAGACAGGAATAAAAGAGGAGGGGAGAGTGCAGAAGGGGAAATAAGTGTGGTGAAAGTAGATGGGGGAAAGAGACAGGCAGGCAGAAAAGAAGCACGGAAATTGAGGCTCAGCAAACGAGAATAAAGAGATAGGTAGGAATGATATTATTATCCTCTAATTTTCTCCAC
>NW_025131600.1:0-1144 GCF_004010195.1 Chiloscyllium plagiosum
TCACCAGCCACCACGACTTCCTCTGGAAGCTCATTCCATACATGCAACACCCTCTGTGTGAAAAAGCTACCCCTTGTGACTCTTTTATATCTTTTCCCACTCACCCTAAACGTATGCCTTCACCTCAGGGAAAATACTTTATCTATTTATCCTACCAAGACCCTCATGATTTTATTAACTTCTATAAGGTCACTGCTCAGACTCCGACTCTCCAAGAAAACAGCACCAGTCTGTTTGACTTCTCCCTGTGGCTTAAATCCTCCAACCCTAGCAACATCCTTCTGATAGGAAAGAGACTAGAATTGCATGCAATATTCCAAAGTGGCCTAACCAATGTCCTGTACAGCTGCAAAAGGTCTTCCCAACTCCTGTACTCAATGCTCTGACCAATAAAGGAAAGAATACCAAATGCCACCTTCACTATCCTAAATACCTGCGACTTTACTTCCAAGGAGCTATGAACCTGCACTCCATGGTCTGGTTGTTCAGTAACACTCTCCAAGACCTTCCTGTTAAGTGTGTAAGCCCTGCTAAGATCAGCCCAAGATTTGACAATTGGATGACTTATCTCAGTCCATACCTTGGAGTTTGGATTATCAGGTGCTGGTGCTTTGTAAAGTTTTAATCCCATCAATTTCTCCAACAACTATTCAGTTCTGCTCTCGATGGACCATGTGTTCCCCAAAATTTTGGGGATGTTACTTGTGTCCTCCTTTGTGATGATAGAAGCAACACGTGTGGTTAATTGGTCTGCCATCTCTTTGATCCACATGAGAACTTTGCCTGTTCTCATTTGTAATTATTTTCACTAATCCTTTTTTTTGTCTTTACATACCCCATTTTCCCCTTTTTAATCAATCCTTTTGCTGAAACCTGAAGTGCTCCCAGTCTTCAGATCTGCTTTTCCTTGGCCAATTTGTACACCATTTCTTTCGATCCAGTACGATCCATGATATCCCTTGTTAGCCGTGGCTGGACCACCACCTTTTGTATTTTATTTTGCCAGACAGGAAGTGACAACTATTGCAGTTCCTCCAGGTGCTATTTAAATGTTTGTCATTTTTTAAAATAATGTTCCCTCATTTGTTGTGGCCTGTTTGTGCCTTTGCCGTTGTAATTTTCTCGCTTTAGATTTAAGTCCCCA
>NW_025131601.1:0-1144 GCF_004010195.1 Chiloscyllium plagiosum
CTGTACCTGTCCTGGGATTGGTTGATGGGGACAATGTAGAGGGAGCTTTACTCTGTACCTAATCCCATGCGGACCCTTTTTCTGCGAGTGTTTGATGGGGACAGTATTGGGTAATTTAAACAAAGCCTAACATCATTCTGAACACGGCCTGAGTTTCCAAAGGGTTCCGTCTATTGTTAGGTTACTAGACAATGAGCCTCCAGAAGCAACTAAAATATTTTCTCCCTATCTAACCCAACAATTCCTGTCATAAATCTCAAACTTATATCATTTCAGATCTTTCTAAATCCCAGTGACACCATCCTGGGATTGTGTCATTTCCCTGGCCACTGAACCCGTGCTGTCCAGCTATAGTTCTGTGAATCTACGCTGCATTCACTGGCACATGGACTCCCAAGTCCCCACTCGGTCTTGCCTTTCCCTGTTTATAAAGTCACTGTCAGTGCTGTGCTAACATGAAATGGCTGCTTTCAACAAACCTAAAATGGCTAACTGACTTACACTTTTGGAATCATTTGTCCTGCTTTGCAGATTAAAACACACCTTACACTTTGTACATTATCATCTCTCGGCCTCCTGCAGATGAAATAAAGCGAGCTGTGAACCGATGCATTTTGGATGTTAGAGGAGGGACAATCTAAACTAAATGGTACAGTGTTAATCTGGGTGCAGGAACAGGGAAGGCTTCAGTTCGAGTCTGGAATTCAGTCAGCACAGGAGAGGGGCAAATGAATGAAAAGCATTTTCCATTCATACATTCCTGCATTGTGGAAATGTTAATTTCCAAATTAAACAGCAAAAGCAGGATATGGAGAACTATGTTACAAAGTTTCAATTGATTAAGATGTGGATTCAAGAATCTGTTTAAAATCAGTGCCCTGAGATAATTAAAAATGTCAGCAGTCTGTCTGACTTTCCAAACTTCAACCAATAAAAACGATAGGAATATATAAAAAGTAACATGACAGGTTTTGCTACTGAATTGTAGGTGTGTGGCTTGTTCAGAATCTGTCAGAGTTTTGGCGAGGAATCAGGAGCATTTATCCAGAAAACAGGCATTTACCAAGTGTCACACTGACGTACTTTGTGTATTTGAATCTTCATTGACTGCCAGGGTCATTCGGTAACATGTCTCCCTCTGTGC
>NW_025131602.1:0-1144 GCF_004010195.1 Chiloscyllium plagiosum
ATCAATGTCTGTTTAAAATTTCTATAACCTCAGAAACTTTCTTCTCTGTCTACTGTAACACCATGGAGAGTTTTTTTTTCGATTAGATTACATTACAGTGTGGAAACAGGCCCTTCGGCCCAACAAGTCCACACCGACCCGCCGAAGCGAAACTCACCCATACCCCTACATTTACCCCTTACCTAACACTACGGGCAATTTAGTATGGCCAATTCACCTGACCCTGCACATCTTTGGACTGTGGGAGCACCCTGAGGAGAGTCCCTCAGCACAGAAACAGGTCGTTTGGCACAAACTGGTTCATACTGATCATAATGCCGGTCCACATTAACCGCATTTCTCTGTACTTGGACCATATCATTCTAATCCTTTGATATCCATGTACTTGTCCAAATGTCTTTTAAATGTTCTTCATGTACACTCAAAGACTTCTGCTGTCATCTCATGAAGTGCATGTCGCTCATGTTGGTGTCAACCTCAAACTGATGATCCCTGCCTTCCATATTGTCATCTAAAACATTTACATAAGTCACAAACAAAGGAGCCATCGCTGATCCCTGTGGAACACTGCCGGTCACAAGCTTCCAGTCTGACAAACAACACACCAAAGCCTCACCCTTTTTCATGTTGTTCATTGAATTTTGTATCCGATTTGCAAACTCACTGTGAACCACATCTGATCTAACTTTACTCGTTAGTCTTCCATGTTGAATCTAGTTAAACACGTTCCTAAAGCCTAAGTAAGCAAAGATATTTGTTCCTGCTTCATCACTCCTCTTGCCTACTTGATCAAAACTCTCACAAATTTGTGAGATCCAGTTTCCACCTCACTAAACCATGCTGATAACCCCCTCTATTTCCTGGACTCTGAAAATGCTATCTTCCAAAAACACTTCAAAAAACTTGCGAACCACCAATTTCAAACTCACAAGCCTGGAGATCCCAGTTTTTTTTTCCCTGTATCCATTCTTCAATAAGGTTCGTCACTGTCCAGTCATTTTAAATCACACCCATATTTAGAGATGACACAATTATTTCAGCAAGGAGTCTTGCAATTTCCGCGCTTACCTCCCATAATGCTTTGGGATTCAGTATAAACACAGGGTAAACTTCGATGCTAATTGAAACTAGCAACACAGAAAAA
>NW_025131603.1:0-1144 GCF_004010195.1 Chiloscyllium plagiosum
TACCAGTTCTGAAGCGACAGTCTGTTTTAGAAGGGTTAAAGAGATTTCATAAGGTCATCGAGCAGGGTTTGTGCAGTTTGAAGCTGAATTATTGTCAGGGTTTAATGAGATGATAGGAAAAAGTAGAGTTGAAGGTGCTGGATGTGGTGAATGTGTCTCAGGGCCTGAACCATGTTACAAAGCCAATACGTATTGTTGCAGTTGGAAGTGTTTGCAGTGTGAGGGAGAGAAATATAGGTTTATATTCAATTTTTTTATTCATGGGTTGAGGATGTCACTGCTTGGACCATTAGTCTTTGCCAAACTGCTTATTGCCAAAAGGTCAGCACAGAGTCAGCCATATTGTTGCGAGCAACATGTGAGTCAGACTGGGTCGGAATGTCAGATGTCCTCTCCTGAAGGATGGAAATGATCAAGGTGAGTTCTTTGTGCTGATAAATAATGCATTTATTGTGACCCCACCGATGTCTTGCATTTCCACAACATGACTTCTCAACTCCTATTCTCAATAGTATGACGAATGAAGGCAAGCGTCCTGCTTAACACACTGTGTACCCGTGACGCCAATCTCAAATAACTGTTTACCTGACTCCTAGGTCTCCTTTTGACAACACTACCCTGACATAAACTGTACAAGTCACGCCCTTTCTTTTCTTACTAAAATGTAATCCCTTGCATTTATCTAATTAAGCTCCATCTGCTATTCCTCAACCCATTATCTCAGCAGTACTGTTAACGCTATTATATTCATCATCTTCATTGTCTGCGATTCTGCCAATTTTCATATCATTCACAAACTTACTTACCATGAAAGCAAATTTCTCATTCAAATCATTTAAAAAAATTAAAAACAGTGGAACCACCACATCGCTAGTCACATGCCTCCAGTCAGAAGAACAAAATGTCACCTCCCACTCTCTGCCTCATACCATCAAGTCATTATTTTTTGATAGTTCAGTTAACTAGCTCCTCCTGGCTACCATATCATTTTACATTGACTTGAATTGATTACGCATTCTATCATAAGGAACCTTGTCAATTTTTTTTTCTGTAGTCCGTTGAGACAAAATTGACCGGTCTGCCTTCAGCTATCTCTTGGCCTCATCCTTTTAGAATCAATCGTTTTTGTGAGACTCGATTTCCA
>NW_025131604.1:0-1144 GCF_004010195.1 Chiloscyllium plagiosum
GGGTGGTGAGGGAGCTGCAGTGAAGGAGCCCAGGACCACCATGTCCTTGGCAGAGTGGGAAGGGGAATTGAAATGTTGGGCCACAGAGCGGTGTGATTGATTGGTGGTTAATTATTCTCCATTATGCTTTAAGAAATTAAGCAGGAGAGTTTACTCCATGTCGTTAAAATACTTGCTTAATATCTCCCCCATCTCCTGCAATTTCACACATACACTGCCTTGCTGATCTTTGAGGGATCCTATTCTTTCCCTAGTTACCATTTTGTCCTTAATGTATTTATAAAATCCCTTTGTATTCTCCTTAACCCAATTTTCCAAAGCTATCTCATGTCCCCTTAATGCCATCCTGATTTCCCTCTTATGTATATGCTCCTACTGTCTTTATACTCTAAGAATTCACAAAATCTCTGCTGTCTATACCTGACTAAAATCTCAATTTCTCTAGTCACCCAGTATTCCCTACACCTACCAGCATTGCCCTTCACCCTAACAGGAATATACTGTCTTTGAACTCTTGTTATCTCATTTCTGAAGGACTCCCGTTTTCCAGCTGTCCCTTTATCTGTGAACATCCGTCCCCAATCAACTGTTGAAAGTTCCTGCCTAATAATATCAAAATTTGCCTTCCTCCAATTTAAAACTTCAACTTTTAGATCCGGTTTTTCTTTTTCCATCACTACGTTAAAACTAATAGAATTATGGTCTCTGGCCCCAAAGTGCTTGCCCACTGACACCTAAGTCACGTGCCCTGCCTTATTTCCCAAGAGTAGGTCACGTTTTGCACCTTCTCTAGTAGGTGCATCCACATACTGAATCAGAAAAGTTTCTTGTACACACTTAACAAATTCTGCTCCACCTAAACCATTAACACTATGGTAGTCCCAGTCTATGTTTGGAATATTAAAATCGGCTACCATTACCACCCCATTATTTTTACAGATAACTGAAAACACCTTACAAATTTGTTTCTCAATTTCCTGCTGACTATTGGGTGTCCGTAATACAATCCCAATAAGGTGTTCATCCCTTTCTTTCCTCTTAGTTCCACCCAAATAGCTTGCCTGGATGTATTGCCAGGAATATCCTCCCTAAGTACAGGCATAATATTATCCCTTATCAAAAACACCATTCCCCCTCCTGTCTC
>NW_025131605.1:0-1144 GCF_004010195.1 Chiloscyllium plagiosum
GAAATAGCCGAGCAAGTTACTCAGTTCAAGGGCAACTAGGGCTGGACAAGAAAGGCTGGTCAGCCAAAGACATCCACATCCCATAGCTGATTTTAAAAATAATCCTTTCGGATGGCCCCACTGGAACCATGCTGGGACCAGGGTCCTGGTCAACCATGTCGGTACGATTATGGACAGGGCTTTCAACTGACAGAGGATGCAGGGACAGTGTTCAGGTGAAAGGAGCTTTCCAAATCCAAAGAGAAAAGGTGAAGTATGGGAGCAGCATCGGAATGTGGCTGAAGACAAGCAAAAAAAGCGTTTAACTAAAACTGTACATCAGTGAATAGATTTAGGACAGGAAATTGTAGGAAAGAGTAAGTTATGTTTTTTTTGAATGAACAACGTCGCTGCAGTAAGGTAGACGGATTTGTGACACAGAGATAAAAGAGATTTAGACACCAGGGAGACATGGATAGAGGGTGAACAAAAATATTCAGTAGGTCATATTCTTGTGCAAAGTCAGGCAAAATGGGTAAACCAAACAATTATTGTCAACAAAGGCATTACAGAGAAAGCATTTGGCTGCAGATCATGAAGTAGAGTCAGTCTGAATATAAATTCTGGCTACTACTCGCCAAGGACACAAGCAGCAGAACAGTTTTAGCCACCGAACAGCATTCCATTGCTCGTCACTGCATCACACAGGAACTCATTGGATTTTTAATAAAGGCATTATGATAATTTTGGAAAACTTCAACATTCGTATAATCTGGGACAATCATACGGACAACATTGATATTGGAAGAGGAGTTAGGTATTTTTTTTCCAGTGTTTCTTTGAAAAACACATTGTGCAACTGGCTAGGGGCATAACTATCGCAGAGCGACCGTGTAATGAAACTTAGTGAATGAATAATATCACCGGGAGATATCCTTCGGGAAATTGTGATAAAGTGCAGTTTAAATAAACGTAAAGTTTTAAAGTGAATCACAGAAAGGACAAGCTACAACTTGAAACAAAAATAGTCAATTACATGAGTTTGAGATGAGAACTGACCAAGGTAAACACGCTAAACAGACTGAGACATGTGTCTGTAAATGAACAGTGGAAAACATTTAAAGGAACAGTGTAAAACACTCAACAAAAGGACATTTTATTGAAA
>NW_025131606.1:0-1144 GCF_004010195.1 Chiloscyllium plagiosum
ATTTAACAGTCTAGTAACACTATAACACTCTGACTATTCTCTGCTGTTTTACTTTTAATCATCCACCAGCAATCTGCCGGCTTTCTAAACATGTCTATCAGTGCTTCCAGTAAAACAATTTCCCCTTATTTATTCTAAAATATATATCCATAGGGTCTTATAAAACATTTTCCCTGTCTTTATTCTGCCCTATCTACCTATAGGGTCTTATAAAACAATTTTCCCTTCTTTACTCTGCCCTATCTATCTACAGGGTCTTATAAAACATGTTCCTCTACTTTATTCTGCCCTATCTATAGGGTCTTCTATTTCTGCCCTATCTATTATAGGGTCTTATATATACCACGTGGACTTTTTACTCAGACAATTGCTATATTTTATTCTTACTCACCCTTTACCCCACTGCGCAGTTTTCTTGACCAATTCTCCACATCTCCTTCAGCAGAACTTACCCCTCGCCTTTGAATCTTGGGTTGGAGATAGCCTCCGGCAGGTTCCTGAACCTCTGAGTCCCCAAGGACCACTCCAAGTCAACAGAATATAGTGCGAATTCACAGCAAAAATGTTAACATTTTTTTTGTTGGGTACCTTTATTCTGTCAGTCTCGGGAGTTCCCCCGGTGGACCAAGAAGCGCCCTGTTACTGCTGACCTCTATCCAGGTGGGTCTCTGCATGACTCTGCTCACAGCACCAAATTTGTTGTGGATAAAATATAGAGATCAACCAGGAGACGCAGAGAGTTCGTCAAGAAGTAGGTCTTTTATTTGCAAACAAAAAACCGTGACACTGACAAAGCAGATTCTCGAATGCCCACGAACCTGAGGGTCCATGGATTTTTGTAATTTTTTTATCATGTTGCTGTTAGCTTATCAGCATGTCCAACTATATTAATCAAAGTACCTCACTCCAGCTACACAATAGACCACTGATGTTAGTTCCCATTATCTCTTTAGTTGTATATTCTACTTAATGTTATTCCAATGTCACGGTTAGATATTTATTGCTAACTCTGCTACAGTGATCTTCAACTCCAGACTAGCCCGTCATGAGAGATATTTAAATATTCCATCTTTACAATAATCTCCTATCTCAAGCTGACTCTACTAACTACTAATTAGATATTTTAATGTTATGTCCCAAATAT
>NW_025131607.1:0-1144 GCF_004010195.1 Chiloscyllium plagiosum
CTGACTGTAATCCCCACTCTCCTAGTGAAATCCGCACACCCTGACAGAAATCCCCACTCCGTGACTGAAGTCCCCACTCCCTGACTGAAATCCACACTCCCTGACAGAAATCCTCTCTCCCTGACTGAAATCCCCACTCCCTGACTGAAATCCCCACTCACTGTCTGAAGTCCCAACTCACTGACTGAAATCCTCGCTCCCTGACTGAAATCCCCACTCCCTGACAGAAATCCCCACTCCCTGACACAAATCCTCGCTGCCTGACTGAAATCCCCACTCCCTGACTGAAATCCTCTCTCCCTGACTGAAATCCCCACTACCTGACTGAAATCCCCACTCCCTGACTGAAACCCTCTCTCCCTGACTGAAATCCCGCCTCCCTGACTAAAATGCCCGCTCCCTGACTGATATCCACCCACCCTGACTAAAATCCCCACTCCCCGACTGAAATCCCCACTCCCTTGAAATCCACACTCCCTGACAGAAATCCTCTCTCCCTGACTGAAATCCCCACTCCCTGACTGATATTCCCACTCCCAGACTGAAAAACACACTCCCTGACTGAAATCCTCTCTTCCTGACTGAAATTCCCACTCACTGACTGAATTTGCCCTCTCCCTGACTGAAATCCCGCCTCCCTGACTGAAATCCCCACTCCCTGACTGAAAAAAACACTCCCTGACTGAAATCCTCTCTTCCTGACTGAAATTCCCACTCACTGACTGAAATCCCCACTCCCTGACTGAAATCCTCTCTCCCTGACAGAAATCCCCACTCCCCGACTGAAATCCCCACTCCCTGACTGAAATCCTCTCTCCCTGACTGAAATCCCCACTCCCTGAATGAAATGCCCTCTCCCCAACTGAAATCCTCTCTCCCTGACTGAAATCCCCACTTCCTGACTGAAATCCTCTCTCGGTAACTGAAAACCCCTCTCCATGACTGAAATCCTCGCTCCCTGACTGAAATCCACACTCCCTGACAGAAATCCCCACTCCCCGACTGAAATCCTCTCTCCCTGACTGAAATCCTCGCTCCCTGACAGAAATACCCACTCCCTGACAGAAATCCCCACTCCCTGAGTGAAATCCTCGCTCCCTGACTGAAATCCCCTCTCCCTGACAGAAATCCCCACTCCCTGACT
>NW_025131608.1:0-1144 GCF_004010195.1 Chiloscyllium plagiosum
CAGCATCGTCCCACTCTATCAGCATCCTCCCACCCTATCAACATCATCCCACTCTATCAGCATCGTCCCAATCTATCCGCAATCTCCCAATCTATCAACATTGTCCCACTCTATCAGCATCGTCCCACTCTATCAGCATCGTCCCACTCTATCAACATTGTTTCACTGTATCAGCTTCGTCCCACTCTATTAGCAATGTCCCACTCTATCAGCATCATCCCACACTATCAGCATCTTCCCGCACTATCAGCATCATCCAACTCTATCAGCATCGTCCCACTCTATTAACATCGACCCACACTATCATCATCGTCCCATTCTATCTGCATCGTAAAACTCTATCAAAGTTGTCCCACTCTAACAGCATTATCCCACTCTATCAGCATCATCCCACTCTATCAGCATCGTCCCGCACAATCAGCATCATTCCACTCGATCAGCATCGTCCCACTCTATAAGCATCGACCCACACTATCATCATCGTCCCACTCTATCAGCATCGTCCCATTAAATCAGCATCGTCCCACTAAATCAGCATCATCCCACTCGATCAGTCATTGTCTCACTCTATCAAGATCGTCCCACTCTATCAGCATCATCCCACTCTATCAGCACCATCCCACACTATCAGCATCGTCTCACTCTATCACAAATGTCCCAGCTTATCAGTTTCATCCCACTCTATCAACATCGGCCCACACTATCAGTATTGTCCCACTCTAGCAGCATCGTCCCACTCTATGAGCATCGTGCCACTCTATGAGCATCGTCCCACTTTATCAGCATTGTCCCAATCTATCAGTATCGTCCCACTCTATCAGCACAGTCCCACTCTATCAGCATTGTCCCACTCTATCAGCACTGTCCCACTCGATCAGTATCGTCCCACTCTATTAGTGTCGTCCCACTCTATCAGCACTGTCCCACTCTATCAGTATCGTCCCACTCTATTAGTGTCGTCCCACTCTATCAGCACTGACCCACTCTATCAGTATTGTCCCACTCTAACAGCATCGACCCACTGAGTCACCATTGTCCCACTGTATCAGCATTGTGCCAGTATATCAGCATCGTCCCACGCTATCAAAAACGTCCCAAACTGTCTGCATAATCCCACTCTATCAGCATCATCCCACTCTATTAG
>NW_025131609.1:0-1144 GCF_004010195.1 Chiloscyllium plagiosum
GTGCGCCTGCGCATTGCATGTGTATGTGTTCTGCCGGTTAACTTGGTTCTTTGCTTCATGGACAACCTTTTTCAAACATTAGAACTGCTGATCTGCAGAAAATGGTGCGAGCTACGCTGAAAATCACTTCTATGGAGAAACGAAATGTCCATTTTGCAGGTTGAGAGGAGAAAGTGGTCATGATTAATCAGAACAGAAGATTAATAGAAAACACGGAAGATAGAGCAGATGAGGTTTCCAATAATTCCCGAGATGGCATCCCGTGCATGTGCAGCAGTTGATGTCCTTCGTTCATGGAGATTTAGGGGAGACGCTGTGAATGGTTTGTTGTACAACTGTTAAATAGATTCAATGAAGATCTGAAAGTTAACTGGCAATTTGAGCAAACAGTGAAACGGGGACAAACTTTCTTTTAAAAGTGAGGAGGAGGAAATGTGATAGCCAACGTCCTCTAAATTTTCCAGGAAAACTTTTCAATTTAGCGATAATGCAGGAGTCCAGTGTAACACAAATGTCCTCCGGAAAGAAGTGCTTTCAAAGCTGCCACATCCCGTTCAACAAACTTGGTGTCTCACACGACGGTGATGACGTTGATGCCCACGGCCACAAAAGTTACCGGTCCCTTGATTTTCCATGAACCCCAAATTCCAAGGCAGAAGTGGGAATATCCCTGTATGTTGTTCAATAATTTTTCGAAATGTTGAACGTCATGATGCCTGGCGAAGATTAAGATACTGTTTCTGTCTTAATCAAGGGCTATCAAAAAATTTCCAGTCGCATTGGTGACTTAAGTAATTTGCTTTCATTTTTTTATCAATTCGTTAATTTGAGGTGAGTGCCATTTACCGAGCCAAAAGTTATATTTAGTCACTAGTTGCCTCAGGAAAAATAGTATTTGCTGCGTTAATGATCTGCTGCCGTGCTCCTCAGGATGGACGTGCTTTTTGGTTTCAACCGTGCTGTCACAGTACGTTTGGTGATTTTTGCAGTGCACGTGGTAAACAGAACTCGTAAGGAACTGCTTGAAGTTAGTAATAATGAAAAGAAGGTAGTTGAGAAAGAAATCGTGTCAGAACATGCATAGAGACTAATGATCGACCATGTGATTGGAAAAAAAATTATGACAAATACAAAATTATGCGGT
>NW_025131610.1:0-1144 GCF_004010195.1 Chiloscyllium plagiosum
AGGGACAGTAAACTACTCCCAATGCTGGGACAGATTCCACTCCCAGTGCTGGGACAGTAATCTACTCCCAATGCTGGGACAGTATTCCACTCCCAGTGCAGGGACAGTAATCCACTCCCAGTGCAGGGATAGTCATCCATCCCAGTGCAGGGACAGTAATCCACTCTCAGTGCAGGGACAGTAATCCACTCCCAATGCGGGGCAGTAATCCACTCTCAGTGCGGGGACAGTAATCCACTCCCAGTGCAGGGACAGTAATCTACTCCCAATGCTGGGACAGATTCCACTCCCAGTGCTGGGACAGTAATCTACTCCCAATGCTGGGACAGTAATCCACACCCAGTGCGGGGACAGTAATCCACTCACTGTGCGGGGACAGTAATCCACTCCCAGTGCAGGGACAGTAATCTACTCCCAATGCTGGGACAGAATCCACTCCCAGTGCGGAGACAGTAATCTACTCCCAGTGCAGGGACAGTAATCTACTCCCAGTGCTGGGACAGTAATCCACTCACAGTGCAGGGACAGTAATCCACTCCCAGTGCAGGGACAGTAATCTACTCCCAATGCTGGGACAGTAATCCACTCTCAGTGCAGGAACAGTAATCCACTCCCAATGCGGGGACAGTAATCCACTCTCAGTGCAGGGATAGTAATCCACTCCTAGTGCAGGGATAGTAATCTACTCCCAGTGCAGGGACAGTAATCCACTCTCAGTGCAGGGACAGTAATCCACTCCCAATGCGGGGACAGTAATCCACTCCCAGTGCAGGGATAGTAATCCACTCCCAGTGCAGGGACAATAATCCACTCCCAGTGCAGGGATAGTAATCCACTCCCAGTGCAGGGACAGTAATCCACTCTCAGTGCAGGGACAGTAATCTACTCCCAATGCTGGGACAGTAATCCACTCCCAGTGCAGGGACAGTAAACCACTCCCAGTGCAGGGACAGAATCCACTCCCAGTGCTGAGTCAGTAATCCACTCCCAGTGCTGGGACAGTAATCCATTCCCAATGCTGGGACAGTAATCCACTCCCAGTGCGGGGACAGTAATCCACTCTCAGTGCGGGTACAGTAATCCACACCCAGTGCGGGGACAGTAATCTACTCCCAGTGCGGGGACAGTAATCCACTCTCAGTGC
>NW_025131611.1:0-1144 GCF_004010195.1 Chiloscyllium plagiosum
ACCCTTGCACTTGGGAGGCAACATACCAAACGTTGCCCCCACAAAACCGCCTCTCTGTGCCCCGAACTATCGAGTCCCCAATTACTATTGCTCTGCTCTTCTCCACCCTTCCCTTCTGAGCAACGGGGACAGGCTCCGTGCCAGAGGCCTGAGCCCTTGAAGTATATCTGGAAAGTAGGAAAGAACTTTAGCAAGCAATCAGAAGGACTAAAAGGGGTCATGCAAAGTTGTGAGAAAACAGGATTAATGAGAATCCAATACACATATAAAAAGCAAGAGGGTAGCGAGGGAAAGCGTTGGCCCACTCAAGGACAAAGGAAAATCTATGTGTGGAGCTATCGGTGAGGTCCTAAACATGAATGATTTTGGGATAATGTAGGGGACGAGCTGAGACTAGTTTACATGTCAGCGCAACATTGAGGGCCGAAGGACCTGTTCTGCGCTGTATTGTTCTATGTTCTATAACATTCCTGATCATCGAAGTTCAGGTAACTTGACATTATTATCCCTCATTCTCACGGAATGTGCCACTCCTGAACTTTTATTAACTACCGTTTAAAATATTCCACAAGCCCAATGTGGATTTAGCCTGAAACAGCCACTTCCTGTCAACACTCTCTAGTTCCTGCCTAATACGGTTGTAATTCGCCTTCCCCCAATTTAATACCTTTGCCTGAAGACTGCTGTTAACCCTATCCAGGAGTAACTTAGAGACATAGAGTCATAGAGATGTACAGCATGGAAGCAGACCCTTCGGTCTAACCCGTCCATGCCGACCAGATATCTCAACTCAATGTAGTCCCACCTGCCAGCACCCAGCCCATATCCCTCCAAACCCTTCCTATTCATATACCCATCCAAATGCCTCTTAAATGTTGCAATTGTACAAGCCTCCACCACATCCTCTGGCAGCTCATTCCATACACGTACTACCCTCTGCGTGAAAAAGTTGCCCCTTAGTTCATTTTTATATCTTTCCCCTTTCACCCTAAACCTATGCCCTCTAGTTCTGGACTTCCTGACCCCAGAGAAAAGATTTTGTCTATTTACCCTATCCATGCCCCTCATAATTTTGTAAACCTCTACAAGGTCATCCCTCAGCCTCCAACACTCCAGAGAAAACAGCCCCAACCTGTTCAGCCTC
>NW_025131612.1:0-1144 GCF_004010195.1 Chiloscyllium plagiosum
GACACACTGATGGGGAGTCCCTGTAAACACTTAGACACTGATGGTGAACCCCTGTAATCACTGACACACTGATGGGGAACCCCTGTAAACACTGACACACTGATGGGGTGTCCCTGTAAACAATGACACACTGATGGGGGGCCCTGTAAATATTGACGCACTGATGGGGAGTCCCTGTAAACACTGACACACTGATGGGGAGCCGCTGTAAACACTGACACACTTATGGGGAGCCCCTGTAAACACTGGCACACTGATGCTGAGCCCCTCTAAACACTGACACACTGATGGGGTGCTCCTGTAAACACTGGCACACTGACGGGGAGTCCCTGTAAACACTGACACATTGATGGGGAGCCCCTGTAAACACTGACACACTGACACACTGATGGGGAGTCTTATAAACACGGACACTCTGATGGGGAGTCCCTGTAAACACTGACACAATGATGGGGAGTCCCTGTAAATACTGACACACTGATGGGAAGTCCCTGTAAACACTGACACACTGATGGGGAACCCCTGTAAACACGGACACACTGATGGGGAGCCCATGTAAACACTGACGCACTGATGGGAAGTCACTGGAAACACTGACACACTGATGGGGAGCCCCTGTAAACACTGACACACTGATGGGTGTCCCTGTAAACACTGACGCACTGATGGGGATCCCCTGTAATCACAGACACACTGACGGGGAGCCCCTGTAAACACTGACTCACTGATGGGGAACCCCTGTAAACACTGACACACTGATGGGGACTCCCTGTAAACACTGACACACTGATGGGGAGCCCCTGTATACACTGAAACACTGACACACTGATGGGGAGTCCCTGTAAACACTGACACACTGATGGGGACTCCCTGTAAACACTGACACACTGATGGGGAGTCCCTGTAAACTCTGACACTCTGATGGGGAGCCCCCGTAAACACTGACACACTGACACACTGATGGGGAGTCCCTGCAAACACTGACACACTGATGGGGAGTCCCTGTAAACACTGACACACTGATGGGGAGACCCTGTAAACACTGACACACTGATGGGGAGTCCCTGTAAACACTTACACACTGATGGGGAGCCCCTGTAAACACTACCATACTGATGGGGAGTCCCTGGAAACACTGACACAA
>NW_025131613.1:0-1144 GCF_004010195.1 Chiloscyllium plagiosum
TGTAAAAGATAAGGCTGTAGCTTTCACAGCAATATTCAGCCAGAAGTGCCGAATGGATGATCCATCTCAGCCTCCGCCAGTGATTCCCAGCATTACAGATACCAGACTTCAGTCAATTCGATTCACTCCACGAGATATTAGGGAAACGTTGGAAACACTGGACACTGCAAAGGCTATGAGAACATTCGGACAGTAGTATTGAAGAGTTGTGTTCCAAACCTTTTTGCTCATCTAGCCAAGCTGTTCCAGACCAGTTACAATGCATGTGTCTTCCGAATATTGTGGAAGATTGCCCAGGTACGACCTGCAAACAAAAAACAGACAAATCCAACCCGGCCAATTCCCAAACCCACCAGTCCACTGCCGATCATCAGTATTGTTAATGACACCTTCCATCACATTACTATCAAGCAGCACCTACTCAGTGATGCCCAGCTTGGGTTCCACCAGGGCCTCTCAGCTCCTGATGTCATTGCCACCTTGGCCCAAACAAGCAGAAAAAGAGCTGAATTCCAGAGGTGACATGAGAGTGCCAGCCCTTGACATCAAGGCTGCAATCGATCAAAAGTGGCATCAAGGAGCCTGCCTAAAACTAGCATCAACGGTAACAAGGGGCAACCTCTCAGGTGGTTGGAGTCATACCTGACACACAGAAAGATGGTGAGAATTGTGGGAAGTCAGCCATCTGAGCTCCAGCACATCTCTGCAGGATTTCCTCAGGGTAATGACCGAGGCCCAACCATTTTCAGTTGCGTTGTCAATCATCTTCCCTGCATCATAAGGTCAGGAGTGGGGATGTTCCCTGATGATTGAACAAAGTTCAGTGCCATTCGGGACTCCTCAGGCACTAAAGCATTCGATGTCAAAATGCACAAAGATCTGGATGATATCCAGGCTTGGGCTGATAAGTGGGAAATAACATTCATGCCACACAAATTCAAGGTTATGACCGTCTCCAATAAGTTAAAATGGAAACATCTTGACATTCAATGGTGTTATCATCACTGAGTCCCTCACTATCAGCATCCTGGAGTTATCATTGATCAGAATCTCAACTGGACTGAACACACAAATGCATTGCAATGGCTACACGATCAGGTGAGAGGCTAGAAATATTGTGGTGAGTAACTCACCTCCTGACTCC
>NW_025131614.1:0-1144 GCF_004010195.1 Chiloscyllium plagiosum
CTCCTTCATTGGCAGCTTTCAACAGGGCACTACGATATATCTTGACTTGATTTGTCTTCCCAAAATGCAACACCTCACACGTAACTAAAATATACTCTATCTGCCACTCTTCGGTTCACCTAAACAAGGTCCCATTATAGTCTGAGAGATCATTCTTCACTGTCGACGATGCCACCAAATTTGTTATTATCTACAAACCTGCTGACCATACTTCATAAACTTGAATGCAAATGATTTGTATAAGTCACAAAATGCAGTGGACCCATTATTGATCTTTGCAGCACGCCACTGGTCACAGGTCTCCAAGTTTAATGAACAAATGTCCACTGTCACGCCCTGTCTCCAATATTCATGAAAATGTTGGATCTAAATGCCGAGCTCTCCCTGGATCCCAGGCAGTCTAACCTTGCTAACCAGTCTACCATGTAGAGCATATTGGTTTTCTTACTGAATTCCATAAAGACAACATCCACTGTCCTGCCGTCGTCAATCATCTTCATCACTTCCTCAAAAAAATACACCAATCAGTGAGACTTGATCTCCAATGGACAAAGCCCTCTTCAGTCCTTGTCTTTTTAAATGCATGTAGATCCTTTTCCACCAAATCCTCTCCAACAATTTAGTCATCATTGACGTCAGGCTCACCGATCTATAGTTACCTGTTGTTTTCCTTATTTTCTTAAAGAAGGACACTATGTTAGCAGTCCTCCTGTCTTTTGACACCTCACCTGTGGAAATCAATGATACAAAGATAACAGCAAAATTCTGACTAATCTCTTTCCTAGCTTCCCACAAACATTTGGGATACAACTGATCAGGTCACAGTGATTTGTTCACCTTTATGTGTTTTAAAATGTCAAACACCTCCTTGTAATATAGACACTTTTCAATGTATCACTATATATTTATTCATTCTCTCGCTCTTGTAACCTCCGCCACAGTAAATACTAAGGAGAAATTCTTGTTTAGTATCCCTCCAATCTGCTGTGGTTCCACACATAGGTAGCCTTACTGATCTTTAAGGGACCCTGTTCTCTCCCTAGATAATATTTTGCCATTAAAGGAATTGTGGAATTTCTTCAATACACCGTTAACCCTATTTTTAAAGCCATCTCATGTCCACATTTGTCTGGCCCGATTTCCG
>NW_025131615.1:0-1144 GCF_004010195.1 Chiloscyllium plagiosum
TATTGCCCCCAGCTCATTCCCTTAAATTTTTGGGAGAAGCTTTTTCTAAACGGATAAGTCTTGAGTCCCGGCACATCATTATAGAGGGAGATTTGAACTGTCTCGTGGATCCCACAGTAGGCAGGTTGCCCAAAGGTGTCTCTACTCTCCGTACAAACTAAACAATTAGTGGATTGTTATGTGGAGTTAGGGTGGAGATCCCTCCAGCCAACCCGACAGGCAAGGATTTTACATTTTTCTCCAATTCACACAGATGTTACACCAGGATTGGTTTTTTTTTCCTGACTTCTGTGGCAACCCTGGACTTGGTGGCATCTTGTTTGATTATCATTGATCATTCTCCAATGTACCTGTTGGTTAGGATTAAGGATGTTACAGTGGGTTAGAGGCACTGGCAAATGGATCCCTTTATCCTCAAGGATAGTAAGTTTGTGGAGTATTTCTCTAGGGAATTTCAGGTGTGTTCCTAGACATTAACTCCGGCTTGGTTAAGATTAGATTAGATTAGATTACTTACGGTGCGGAAACAGGCCCTTCGGCCTAACAAGTCCACACCGACCTGCCGAAGCGTAACCCACCCATACCCCTATATTTACCCTTTACCGAACACTATGGGCAATTTAGCATGGCCAATTCACCTGACCTGCAGCTCTTTGGACTGTGGGAGGAAACCGGAGCACCTGGAGGAAACCCACGCAGACACGGGGAGAATGTGCAAACTCCACACAGTCAGTCGCCTGAGGCGGGAACTGAACCCGGGTCTCTGGCGCTGTGAGGCAGCAGTGCTAACCACTGTGCTACCGTGCCGCCCACTAATAGTCAATCCATCCTTTGGGAAACTGCCAAAGCCTATGCCGGGGTTAGTTATTTCCTATTCCACCAGTAGAAAGTAGCAGAAGGTGAAGCAGCAAAGTCTCCTTGAAGCACGGTTGAAGGCAGCCGAGAAAGCCTACTTTGACAGTCTCTTGTTGGTCAAACTGCAGAGGATTGTGGCACTGTGGTCTGCATTGAATTCCATGCTCTCACAGATGGCAAAGAAGCAGCTTGCTTTTGCAAAGCAAAAGTTATATGAGCATAACTTAGCATATCTTGCTAGGAAAAGGAGTGCCCTACAAGCCATTATGGCGATTAGGGAAGGGTATGG
>NW_025131616.1:0-1144 GCF_004010195.1 Chiloscyllium plagiosum
CCCCCAACCCACAAAGTCTCTCTCCCTCTCTCTCTCTCCCCAACCTGCAAAGTCTCTCTCTCTCCTTCTCTCAATCCCTCTATCCCCCACTAGCCCCTTATGACCCCATGGGACAGGACAGAGGGGGTGAATGGAGGGGAGAGAGAGAGGGACTGCCTCTCCCTCCCGGGGGTAAGGGGCCCTCACAGCCTCTCGGTGACTAGGCCCCGCAGGGTGGAGAGGAGGACGGCTCGGTCTGCGGTCTCTCGGCCTAGCCTCCTCCAGAGCGGCCCAACCGCGGCGGGCTGGCCGGGGGACAGTAGCAGCATCTGGCTGAGACATGCCGCCCGCAGGGCAGGCAGGGAGTGCCCCTCGGCAAAGAGGAAGGCCCGGGCCAGGAGGGGAGGCCCCAGCGAGGCGAGGGAACGGCAGGCCGCCTGCTCGAGACGGCCGCACAGCTCGGACACGAGGAACTGGCCGGCTGCGGCCAGGGAGCGGCCCAGGAGGGATTCCTCCAGCCCGGGCGAGGGGAGGGGGGCCAGCAGGAGGCAGGGGGCCAGGACCGGGCACCCCGCCTCTGCCTGGCAGCCATGGAGGTGGTGCAGCAGCAACTCGGCCACGTCGGCCTCCAGGCCCCTCACCCTCACCTCGCTCAGCCCCCACTCCAGGAAGCGGGGGGGCCCGTCCCCCGCAACCCCCCCACCCAACATGGCGGCAAAGACCTCGGACCCCTGGCGCAGGCGGGCGCGCAGGGCCGGCAGGCGCTCGCCGCCGTCTAGCAACAGCCTCAGATCCGGGGCGGGGGCGGAGGGCTCCCGGTACGGGCAGCGGGAGGAGCAGGGGAGGCCGGGCGGGGGCGGGGGCGAGGCGGGAGGGGGCAGGGAGCCCCCCCGGGCACCCCCGCTGCCCCCCAGCAGCAGCCAGGCCAGGCTGTCAGCCGCCCCAAAGGTGGCCACCGGGTCCTCGCTGCTCAGCAGGGTCTCCGTCAGCAGGTGAAGCCCCCCGTGGTCGATCAGCAGCTTCCGCCGGAGCGCCTCGTTCCTGCAACAGGAGAGAGAGAGAGAGAGGAAGAGGGTAGAGGAAGCTTTACTCTGTATCTAACCCCGTGCTGTCCCTGGGAGTGTTTGATGTCGGGGACAGTGTAGAGGGAGCTTTACTCTGTATC
>NW_025131617.1:0-1144 GCF_004010195.1 Chiloscyllium plagiosum
GTCTGAGGGTCAATCCTTGTCACTGACTGATTATTAATCCCTGTCACTGACTGAGGTTCAATCCCTGTCACTGACTGAGATTCAATCTCTGTCACTGACTGAGATTCAATCCCTGTCTCTGACCGAGATCCAATGCCTGTCACTGAATGAGATTCAATCCCTGTCACTGTCTGAGGGTCAATTCCTGTATCTGACTGAATCTCCATCCCGGTCACTGACTGAGATTCAATGCAAGTCACTGACTGAGATTCAATCCCTGTCACTGACAGAGTTTAAATTGCTGTCACTGACTGAGATTCAATCCCTGTAACTGACTGAGATTCAATCCCTGTCACTGACTGAGATTCAATCCCTGACACTGAATGTGATTCAATTCCTGTCTACTGACTGAGGTTCAATCCCTGTCACTGACTGAGGTTCAATCCCTGTCACTGACTGATTTTCAATCCCTGTCACTGACTGAGATTCAATTCCTGTCACTGACGAGATTCAATCCCTGTCACTGACTGAGATTCAATCACTGTCACTGACTGAGATTCAATCCCTGTCTCTGACTGAGATTCAATGCCTGTCACTGAATGAGATTCAATCCCTGTCACTGTCTGAGGGTCAATCCCTGTATCTGACTGAATCTCCATCCCGGTCACTGACTGAGATTCAATGCAAGTCACTGACTGAGATTCAATCCCTGTCACTGACAGATTTTAAATTGCTGTCACTGACTGATATTAAATCCCTGTAACTGACTGAGATTCAATCCCTGTCACTGACTGAGATTCAATCCCTGACACTGAATGAGATTCAATTCCTGTCATTGACTGAGCTTCAATCCTTGTCACTGACTGAGGTTCAATCCCTGTCACTGACTGATTTTCAATCCCTGTCACTGACTGAGATTCAATGCCTGTCACTGACTGAGATTCAATCCCTGTTTCTGACTGAGGTTCAATCCCTGTCCCTGACTGAATCTCCATCCCAGTCACTGACTGACATTCTATGCCTGTCACTGACCGAGATTCAATTCCTGTCACTGACAGAGTTTGAATTCCTGTCACTGACTGACATTCAATCCCTGTCACTGACTGAGATTCAATCCCTGACACTGAATGATATTCAATGCCTGTCACTGACTGAGATTCAATTC
>NW_025131618.1:0-1144 GCF_004010195.1 Chiloscyllium plagiosum
CTCCCCTGCACACCCTTGCACAACCTCTACCATGCACTCACACTCACACACACTTACACAGACCCTCATGTCAAACTCACAGATGCACCCACACGTTTTTAAACGAAAGGTTTCAAATACTGACACGTCCACGCACATACAAAGATCGTCCTACCATGCACACTCACAGACATGTATGTACAAAGCACACATGCTTGAACAGAACCTCTCCAACACACTGACATTCACTCACATGCACCGTCTCCACAAAACAAACACCTACTCACACTCACATATAAACGCAGACTCTCATACATAATCATACACTTTATTGATGTGCCTCCCTCTCACACACACCCTTACACACACATATACACATGCACACTTACACAGATCCTACACCCACATACTCATATTCACACACACTGACACATACTGACACACACTTTCACCGACCCTCTCCCGCATATTCGCACTCACACGCACTCCTATATGCTCACACAACCTCACACACAGTCGCAGACACTTACACAGATGCTTCATCCACACACTCACACTAAACCTTGCATATGCACACGCAGACTACTACTGACCCTCTCGCTCACAAACACCCCGAATCACACTCACATATACATGCACAGAATTGCACATACTAAGCTTCCAGACATTCTTGCACACTAGCATTCATATGCACAGACATTCCATCCACACACATGTGCTCACACACACACACTCACATTTGCACAGTCTCTTCTTCCGTACTCAAGGACTTACACAAATCCTCTACCGCATGCACACTTACAATTACACAGGAACTCCTCCAACACAGACACTCAAATCAACACAGACCCGACTCACATAGTCACACTCTCAGACACAATTAAGCAAACCCTGCTTCAACACATGACACACTCACCGACACAGACACATTACACTTACACAGGAATTGTCCCCCCGCACACTCACAATTACACAGGACCTCCTCCCATACACTTTGACTCAATTATACAGACATTCTTCCCACAGAGACACACACACACACGCTCATATTTCCACAATTGCACTTACACAGAACCTCTGCCACACACTCACACGGACACACGCACATACAAACAAACACACTTGTGCAGACTCTTCCCCACACACACTTTGCACACACTCACAC
>NW_025131619.1:0-1144 GCF_004010195.1 Chiloscyllium plagiosum
GTGTGTGCGCGATGCGGATTGAGAGAGTGTGCGATACGAATTGAGAGAGAGTGTGCGTGTGCGATGCGGATTGAGAGAGTGTGTGTGCGCGATGCGGATTGTGAGAGTGTGTGCACGATGCGGATTGGGAGAGTGTGTGTGCGATGTGGATTGAGAGATTGTGTGTGTTCGATGTGGATTGGGAGTGTGTGTGTGCGCGATGCGGATCGAGAGATTGTGTGTGTGCGATGCGGATTGTGAGAGTATGTGTGCGCGATGCGGATTGAGAGAGTGCGTGTGCGATGCGAATTGAGAGTGTGTGCGCGCGATGCGATTTGACAGATTGTGTGTGTGCGATGCAGATTGAGAGAGAGTGAGTGCGCGATGCGGATTGAGAGAGAGTGTGTGTGCGATGCGGATTGAGAGAGAGTGTGTGTGCGATGCGGATTGAGAGTGTATGTGCGCGATGTAGTTTGAGAGTGTGTGTGTGCGATGTGGATTTAGAAAGTGCGTGCGCAATGCGGATTGAGAGATTGTGTGTGCGATGTGGATTGGGAGTGTGTGCGCGCGATGCGGATTGAGAGAGTGTGTGTGCGATGCGGATTGAAAGATTGTGTGTGCGTGATGCGGATCGAGAGAGAGTGTGGGTGCGATGCGGATTGAGAGTGTGTGTGCGATGCGGATTGAGAGATAGTGTGTGTGCGATGCGGATTGAGAGAGAGTGTGTGTGCGATGCAGATTGAGAGAGTGTGTTTGTGTGATGCGGATTGGGAGGTGTGTGCGCGCGATGCGGATTGGGAGAGAGAGTGTGTGCGATGCGGATTGAGAGAGTGTGTGTGCGCGTTGTGGATTGAGAGAGAGAGTGTGCGCGTTGTGGATTGAGAGCGTGTGTGTGTGTGATGCGGATTGAGAGAGTGTGCGCGCGATGCTGTTTGAGAGAGTGTGCGCGCGATGCGAATTGAAAGAGAGTGTGTGCGATCTGGACTGAGAGAGAGTGTGTGTGCGATCGGAATGAGAGTGAGTGTGTGTGCGATGCGGATTGAGAGAGAGTGTGTGTGCAATCCGGACTGAGAGAGACTGTGTGTGCTATGCGGATTGACAGAGAGTGCGCGTGCGATGCGGATTGAGAGATTGTGTGTGTGTGCGCAATGCGGATTGAGAGAGA
>NW_025131620.1:0-1144 GCF_004010195.1 Chiloscyllium plagiosum
CTGCTCTGCCATTATCAGTGTGTTTGTCACCTCTTCGAAGAATTCAATGAGGTTTGTGAGCCATGGCCTGCCCATCACAAAGCTATGCTGACTATCTCTAATCAAGCTATGGTTTTCCAAGTAATTATAAGTTCTGCCACTCAAAATATCTTGCAATAATTTGCCCACCACAGACGTAGGACTGACCGATCTGTAATTCCCAAGATTACCCTTTACTCTTCTTGAACGAGGGAATAAAATTTGCCCCCTTCAAATGGCACTACTCCAGTGGATTGTGACGATGCAAAGATCATTGCCAAAGGCACAGCAATCTCTTGCTCCCAGGAAAGTAAATTTCCCACTGAAAAGGGACTCACCTTGAGCTTCAGACCCCACTTTCTGGAGGAGCAAGAGAGAACGAGGAGCTGTGTAGGAGTGGTCGATTTGCGCTCTGGGAAGGTGATTATATTTGGGCCGTGGCTGAACCTGAGACGACACGTCTAGTGTCTCCCACCCACCCTCGTCCTCTAACCAAAGGAAAGGACTCTGTGGTGTGTTGATATGATAAGGATTTTCTACTTTTTTGTATCATGTGACGGGTAAAAACGTTTCTTTCCTTTTTTGTTTACCTAAATTATGACTAAGTTAAATTTCAGATTAAAAATGGCAGGAGATCCCAGAGCCGTGTTATGCTCCTCTTGTTCAATGTGGGAGCTCAGGGTCACGGCTGATATCCCTGACTCCTTCACCTGCAGGAAGTGCGTCCAGTTGCAGCTCTTGTTAGACTGCATGACAGCTCTGGAGCTGCGGATGGACTCACTTTGGAGCATACACAACGCTGAAGGGTTCATAGATAGCACATTTAGTGAATTGGTCACACCGCAGATTAGGATTGCTGAGGGAGAAAGGGAATGGGTGACCAAAACACAGAGAAAGAGCAGGAAGGCAGTGAAGGTGTCCCCTGCGGCCATCTCTCTCCAAAACAGGTAGACCGTTTTGGACACTGCTGGGGAGATGGCTCACCAGGGGAAGGCAGCAGTAGCCAGGTTCACGGCACCATGGCTGGCTCTGCTGTACAGAAGGGCAGGAAAAAGAGCAGGAAGGTTGTAGTCATCGGGGATTCAATTTTAACGGGAGTAGATAAGTGGGTCTGTGGTCAAAAATG
>NW_025131621.1:0-1144 GCF_004010195.1 Chiloscyllium plagiosum
AGAAGTAAAGGTTTTGGCGACATACTGAAAATACTTGAAGGTACCCTGGCCTGGTTCATGACATCTATTGTTAGTGACTATGGGTATCTTCCCATTCAGAGCTAACCCATCTATTTCAAAAGGAAATATTCTCATGCTGAGCCTTTGTGGCTTGCAGAAGAGACAAACCCTGAAAAAAACATCTCTTTCGCACTTGGTTGTAATCAACGTAAAAACCGGTTGATGTTTGATTCTTCTCTCATTAGTGTGAATTAACAAGCTTGGGCATCCTGATGATATCCTTACCAGAATGCTGAACTACAGATTCATACTGTTGCGTGTGGATTTACTGAAGTGATAAGTTACATCAAGATATTTAGCCGGATTCACTATTAATGATATTTGTAACAAGTTTGGAAAACTACTTAAAAGCATCTTTCAACTGACCTCTGAGTTTTGTCTTTGTACCTGCATAAATACATGTAGTGGTGCATGAATTTAAGAGCTGTTGCATGTACGAGCTTTACTTCAGAGTGAATTTGGGATTAATTGGGCTTCGAACCGATAGAACAGATACCGCCTGAAAGTTTCCCAAGTCAAAAATGTGCAGTGTACGTAAAACACAAAAGAGGAAACAGCCCGAGATGGCAAAGAGTAAAACAATGGACTTTCTCCTCCTCTCCAATATCGGAGTCGTATTAAATACTTTCATTTCTCTTTGGACATGAGTCTCCTTCGGACTCGACGAACAACTATAATATGTCTAAAATTCAATACATAAAACAGCAAAGTAAGGAAAAACGGGAGACATGGGGTTTAAATGCGAGCAAAAGTGTCAAACAGTCTCCAGTCAAGCGGTGTGTGATAGATCTGCTTTATGTTGCAGTCCCAGCCTACGTTATGTAAGATATTTAACACCGCAAATACGAAGTGAAATGGAATATTTTTCAAACAGCATAGCACACGAACTATTCATTTTAATACAGCTGCTACTTTTTTTCTGTTCACAACTTCTTTTTGTCCTGCCCGTGACAAATAGTTAGGAATTGATCTAAGATAAAAGCGACAGTCAATCACAGTGCAGTTTCGAGAAGTGTAGATAATTTAAAATATCACGAGACATCCCTGTGTGTTTTTTTTAACTCGCTGGAAAACAAATTGCCGG
>NW_025131622.1:0-1144 GCF_004010195.1 Chiloscyllium plagiosum
ACCTTACCGATCCTTGATTTCTGTCTGCTCAGTTTGCAGTTCCTTGGCTTCCCCTTGCAGTCTTTCTTAAATAAGGCCACAGCATTATTTTCGTCATCATGTAGTCATACAGCACGGAATTTAGCTGTTCGGTTGATGCCGACCATAATCTTAAACTAACCTTGTCCCTCCTGCCTGTTCCTGGATCACATCCCTTCAAACCTTTCCTATTCCTGTACTAATATTTTAAGTATTGTAATTGTACACACATTCACCCCTTCCTTGGAAATTTCATTCCACACACAAAACACACTCTGTAACAGTTTGCTCCTCATGTTTTCTGATTTTAAATCTCTCCCTTCTAACCTTAAGAAATGTAGCCCCTAGTCCTAAAATGACCTGATATTTGGACAAGACAAGTCACATTAACTCTATCTATACCCCTTCTTATTTTGTAGACTTCTATACGGTCACCTCTCAGCCTCCAGGCTCAAGTGAAAAATGTCCCAGACTGTACAACCTTCCTTTATAACTGAAAGCTTCTATACCCGTCACCATCCCGGTAAATGTGATCTGAACCCTCTCCAGCTTAATATCCTTCCTATAACTGGGCAGAGTATTCCAGAACAGGCCTTACCAATGTCCTGTACAATCTACGCATGACTTCCCAAACTCCTAAACTCGAATGACTGAGCAATGAAGGCAAGTACCATTTATAACCATCCTGTCTCTCCTTGTGGCAAACTTCAAAGAACTACGTACCTGAACTCCAAGGCGTACAACCCTACTGAAGACCCTACCATTAATTGTGAAAGCTCGACCCTTATTTGTTGTAACCTAAATGCATTATCTCGCATTTACCCGAATTGAACTCCATCTGCAGTTTTTCAGCCATTCACGCATTTCATCAAGATCCCTTTGTAATCTCAGAAAACCTCCATCACTGCCCAGAATGCCACAAATATCACTGTTCAGGCCCCTACAATTTCTTCCCCAGCTTCCCACAATGTTCTGAGATACACTTGATCAGGTCCTGGGGATTTATCTACCTCTATGTTTTAAAACTTCCGACACCGCCTCTTCTATAATGTGGACTCATTTCAAGACATGGCGTCATCGAGATGTACAACATGGAAACTCACCCTTTGGTCCAACTCCACCATGA